>NW_015656163.1:226539-237891 GCF_001515625.1 Sinocyclocheilus rhinocerous
GCGTCTAAACGTCCCGCCCCTCACCTCGGCGGCATGTGCTCCGGTTGTATTGTAAACAATGACGTAGTCTATATTGCTTATCAGTTTGAGCCCGATTGAGAAGCAGAGGATATTATTGAAGAGGATCGTGCAGAACCTGTGCAAGCACGGCTCTTACAGGACGTTTCAGAATGGTATGTTTCTTTGTTTGTTGTCTCATACTTGTAGATACACTGTTATTTGTAAATGCTACTGCTTCTGTTAGCTTTTAATATACGGTTTTGTCCTGATTAAAGGTTTAATACAGTACAGCAACCGCACACACGTCCATGTATAACGCTTCTCGTAGCTATGTGAAAATAAGTGTATAATTGGAACAGTTCATTGTTGGAGCTGAGCTGATGATCTGAATGAGAGATTGAGAGAGAGAGAGAGAGAGAGAGCAGGGCGACGCGAGGAACAGGATTGAGAACCGCTGCTTTAGAACATTGATTTTGAAACTTGTGAATCCATTAGAATCGTTAGAAGACAGAATCGCGATTCATATATGAATAAATTTTACGCGCACCTCTAGTTTTCTCTTCCTCTTCTCTAAAGCAGCACAGCATGGCCCCGCCCCTTTGCTGCATGTTCCCGGGGGCGAGGTTTATCTGGGTTTGTGATGTCAGGAACCCGGGAATTAACTCGTAGTCCCTACCAGCCGTTTTTGTAGGCATTAAACTGCCAGAATTTTAAAAGACGATATCTCCGTTTGCTTTGAACTTTCAGCTTCATAACTTTGCAGATATTGTTTATGCTCAAACAGCAACATTACACACTAACTAATGTTAAAAAAGTGAAATCGCAATCAACCACCCCTTTAATTATTTTGATAGCTGACACTAAAAGTTATATTTTAATATTGTACATAAATGAATGAATGAATGTGTTAATTTTTAACAATAAGCTGTTTATTTTTAATGGCTGACATAAAATGTACTATATTTTAATACTGAACATAAATAAATACATAGGCTAAGTGTTCATTATTAACAATAAGCTGTTAGTTATTTTTTGCTATCCATTACAACGTTATAAAATGTATAGTATGAAAAATTAATATTCATTTTGAGATTTGCTAAAGATTACATTTAACAGTTTTAAATTATTAGTTTTTAAAGATATAAACGTTAAGACAGGAGAAAAGAGCATGCACAATTAAATATTTAATATTGGCTGCTAAATATATCTCAATATTGACCAATATTGAGACATTTATGCAAAAAAATAAAAATAATAATATATAAATAATAATATATGCACAACTCATTTTACTAGTATTGCACAAAAATGTATATAATGTGCATTACTACTAAATTGCAAAAATGGTAAAAGAGCAGAAGTTTTTTTTTTTTTTTTTAAAGCAAGACGTGTCTTCATCAGATCAGACGTTTAGAGGCTCGTTCCAACACAGAGAAACAGAGAGAGTAAAGGCTCTGGAAAGTGTAAACTCAAGCACAGAATAAACATCTGCCACACACACAAACTAGACATCATGGTGGTCTCTATCTAGAACACAGACAATGATAAATGCTCTCCATCGTGTCTTTCTCTACAGGGGCCCCTGATTGCAGCGCAACTTCGTGGTCAGCAAAAATACATCATCCTTATGACCTCTGACCTGTGCAGGGCTTGTTTTCTGACTGGGCTTTCTGTGTGTGTGTGAAGGAAGCTAATGATGGAAGGTCTGACACACACACACACACACACACACACACACAGAGGTCTTTAACCAGAAAAGCTCAGCAGTCATTATCTTTGGTCAACCTCCAAGGCCAAAGAAATTAAATTGGGGAGGTGGAGGGGGAGGCTTCTGCGAGACTAATTATGGCGATGAACTCATTTTCTGTCGCTGGCTGGGCTGGTTTCGTGTCTTTGGTGCCGTTTCGCCAGGTCTTAAAATAATCTTTTGACATGGTGGCCTGATTAGAGGCTGCGGGAGTATTAATGTGCCATCACCAGGAGAACCCGCTGCTGTCAGCCATCTTTAAAATGATACGCCGCTGTCATCTACTTTAGACGAGATCGCTGGACCCTGAGGAAAATATTAGGAGCACACCGTTTGATATGAGCATGTCTAGCCTTATTTTGCCATCATATAATGTACATTTAAAGCTAAAGTTATTTTTAGTTTTATTTTTAATTTCATTCCTGTTCACTTAACCTTAAAGGGATAGTTCACCCAAAAATGAAAATTTGATGTTTATCTGCTTACCCCCAGGGCATCGAAGATGTAGGTGACTTTGTCTCTTCAGTAGAACACAAACGGAGAATTTTAAAGGGGTCATATGATGCTATTTTAAAGATCATTATTTTGTGTATTTGGTGTAACAGAATATGTTGACATGCTTTAATGTTCAAAAAACACATTATTTTTCAAATACTGTACATTATTGTAGGTCCTCTATGCCCCGCCTCTCTCAAACCGCGTGAGGCGTCTTCTTCTTCTTCTTGCTTTACGGCGCATTGCAGACTTATAAGTGCATTACCGCCACCTATCTCTCAAATGGACCATTGACACTCCTAATTGAGATTGTAGATAGAGTGTCAATGGTCCATTTGAGAGATAGATGGCGGTAATGCACTTATAAGTCTGCGATCCGCCGTAAAGCAAGAAGACGACGACGACACCTCACATGCAGGCTGAAGAAGAAGACGCGAAGGCGCTCAGGACAGTTCAGACATTGCGGTGAAAATCAGAGGTAAAAAAACGATATAAATACTGTTTTTATAATTTTATAGCAGCGAGTTGTGCATGGGCACAACTTATTTTTCGTTTTAATCTTATTATTTATAATGAATCATATATCATACACATTGTGGTATTGTAGCAGTGAGTTGCGAATGGGCAAAAAAATTAAGCTACAATTTAAAAAATGTATTTACTTTTCTACTAATAATCTTTCGCTTAACCTTATTTCCACACAATTATTTATAATAAATCACATCACAGACATCGTAAAAACAAGTAGATTTTTCATTTTAATTTTTTTGTTTTATTTTTAATTTTTACTATTAATCTTTTACTTAACCTTTTTCCACACAATTATTTATAAATCCCACTGTAGGCATTGTGCCATCGTAGTGGCAAGTTGTGCATGGGCATAATAATAATAATAGTTTTTATTATTGCAGTTGTTGTTTTTTAAGATTGCTGATTTTCTATGGTTATGGATATGTTTGTCTACTAATAGAAAGGTTTGTGGGGGTTTGAGCTCATACATATTTAATTTGAGTATTAAAAAAATACCGTAGTATTTTTATGCATTGTACTTTTGAGTGCATTAAAGACGTGAGATATGCAGGGCAGAAAGCGCTGAATGCTGTGATTCTCTTGAGCACAGGGGTCACCGCAAACCTCCTCCTCATCCAAACCGGCTCTGACAGGAGAGCTGTGCTGCAAAGTCGGGACGCTGCAGAGAGTTTCAGCATGCTGCTTCACCGTTATACTGATAGCATGAGTGCAAACCTAACCTGAGATCATCTCCTGATTAAACCCTCACAACACAACAACTCTAATATAGTGAGACGTCAAATATTAACACTCAAATTTAATGTATTTCTGAGCTCAAACACCCTCAAACTTTTCTAATAGTACAAAAGAATAAGCAAAAAGCACAAAATCTCAATATTTGAAAAAACAATCATAATTTGATCATTTTCTGAAGAAAATGTGGGCATTTCTCCATGCACAACTCACACTCAGAAAACAAGGTACAAAAGCTGTCACTGGGAAGGTACCCTTTGAAAAAGGTACACATTTGTACCTTTTTTACCCCTAAAGGTTGCATTTTAGTACCCTAAAGGTACGTATTGGTACTTAAAGTGTATATATTAGTGCCTAATGGTAAATATTAGTACCTTTTGAAAATGTCCCACCCCAGTGACAGCTTTTGTACCTTTTATATAATAGTGTATATACGGTGGGTACGGAAAGTATTCAGACCCCCTTAAATTTTTCACTCTTTGTTATATTGCAGCCATTTGCTAAAATCATTTAAGTTAATTTTTTTTTCTTCATTAATGTACAAACAGCACCCCATATTGACAGAAAAACACAGAATTGTTGACATTTTTGCAGATTTATTAAAAAAAAAAAACTGAAATATCACATGCTCAGTATTTAGAGTAGAAGCACCCTTTTGATCTAATACAGCCATGAGTCTTTTTGGGAAAGATGCAACAAGTTTTTCACACCTGGACTTGGGGATCCTCTGCCATTCCTCCTTGCACATCCTCTCCAGTTCTGTCAGGTTGGATGGTAAACGTTGGTGGACAGCCATTTTTAGGTCTCTCCAGAGATGCTCAATTGGGTTTAAGTCAGGGCTCTGGCCGGGCCATTCAAGAACAGTCACAGAGTTGTTGTGAAGCCACTCCTTCGTTATTTTAGCTGTGTGCTTAGGGTCATTGTCTTGTTGGAAGGTAAACCTTCAGCCCAGTCTGAGGTCCTGAGCACTCTGGAGAAGGTTTTCATCCAGGATATCCCTGTACTTGGCCGCATTCATCTTTCCCTCGATTGCAACCAGTCGTCCTGTCCCTGCAGCTGAAAAACACCCCCACAGCATGATGCTGCCACCACCATGCTTCACTGTTGGGACTGTATTGGACAGGTGCCTGGTTTTCTCCACACATACCGCTTAGAATTAAGGCCAAAAAGTTCTATCTTAGTCTCATCAGACCAGAGAATCTTATTTCTCACCATCTTGGAGTCCTTCAGATGTTTTTTAGCAAACTCCATGCGGGCTTTCATGTGTCTTGCAATGAGGAGAGGCTTCCGTCGGGCCACTCTGCCATAAAGCCCCGACTGGTGGAGGGCTGCAGTGATGGTTGACTTTCTACAACTTTCTCCCATCTCCCGACTGCATCTCTGGAGCTCAGCCACAGTGATCTTTGGGTTCTTCTTTACCTCTCTCACCAAGGCTCTTCTCCCCCGATAGCTCAGTTTGGCCAGACGGCCAGCTCTAGGAAGGGTTCTGGCCGTCCCAAACGTCTTCCATTTAAGGATTATGGAGGCCACCGTGCTCTTAGGAACCTTAAGTGCAGCAGAAAGTTTTTTGTAACCTTGGCCAGATCTGTGCCTTGCCACAATTCTGTCTCTGAGCTCTTCAGGCAATTCCTTTGACCTCATGATTCTCATTTGCTCTGACATGCACTGTGAGCTGTAAGGTCTTATATAGACAGGTGTGTGGCTTTCCTAATCAAGTCCAATCAGTATAATCAAACACAGCTGGACTCAAATGAAGGTGTAGAACCATCTCAAGGATGATTGTGTTGTGATTGGTTAGCGGGGCCAGTGTGTGCTGTGATTGGTTAGCGAGGCCAGTGTGTGCTGTGATTGGCTCCACTCGGCGCCTGGTCGGGAAATGTCACGCTCCTTACCATAGCCGCCTGCTGCGAGCTTCAGTGTAAATATTGTGTCAAAAACAAATAAATTTGAGCGTGATTTAAACCCGGATGATTGAAACCACTCTAAGTTCGTCTGTCTTGGGAAAGCTAGCGTGTCTCCGACATAGTGATAACACTCGTTGCCTTCTCTAGTGCAGCTCAACCAGGTCTCGTCCCATTAGTCGATATTTGTGATATTACAAATTCCAGAAAATATGCTTTGTAGTCCAAACGAGTCATTCATTGTAGTTTTTGAAAAGTGATTTATGTTAAATAAAATATCTCCTTTTGAAGGGGACTTTGAGCTTTGTAACTTTGCAGACCTTTTTTATGCTCAAACAGCAACATTACAGACTAACTAAAGTTGAAAAAGTGAAAAAGCATAATAGGACCCCAGTTCGTCTGCCTTGGGAAAGCTAGCGTGTCTCCGACATAGTGATAACACTCGTTGCCTTCTCTAGTGCAGCTCAACCAGATCTTGTCCCATTCGTCGATATTTGTGATATCACAAATCCTGGAAAATATGCGTTGTAGTCCAAACGAGTTGTTCGTTGTAGTTTTTGAAAAGTGATTTCTGTTCAATAAAATATCTCCTTTTGAATTGGACTTTGATCTTTGTAACTTTGCAGATATTTTTTATGCTCAAACAGCAACATTACAGACTAACTAAAGTTGAAAAAGTGAAAAAGCATAATAGGACCCCGTTAAGTGTTTCATCAAATTTATATCTTATTTCATATTAGCTTCATTTCAATTAACAAAAACAAATTTTCCCATCTCTCATTTATTGTAAGTCTGTCAGATTGTATCACAACTTCACAAAACCAACCAGGAAGAAGTAAAAACTGTAAAGCCAGCAACAGAAAATCAGTCCTTTATAGTGTCTTTATTATGCATTTCGGCCTTCATCAAGACTAAAAAGCCCTTTATTATAGACCGTCAGATCAAAAAAATAATAATGTAAGCAATAGCAAGCTCTCTTCAATAAGCATTCATTTGAATAGCACAAACTGCAAAGTTTAATGCTTAGCATTTGGACAATAATAGCAACCAATAATGTCTGCAATAACAAGTGTCTGGCAAGAAGCAGTCGAGTTAAAATAACAGTCCATAACCAGACATCTTACGCACTAAACGGCTTTCATAAATAACGAATGGCCGAATGCCAAAATGAGGTAATGAACCTATTCAGAGACTTTCCTTTTCAAACTCAGCTAACATGTACGTCCTTTATCCAACGACGTTTAGTTGTGCTCATTCAGGTTAAACAAAGAGCTCGCAGTCTATTATCTGAGAACACAAATCAACACACACAAGCAATTCACACTTCGCTCAAGATCACACTTCAGACTACTTCTCTGCTTTCAATCAAACCTCAAGCCGTTGTTTTAACCTTGAGGTGATTCGGATGGCGATTATTAAATTCCTCACTTTGTGGTCCAAACGAGAAATGAGAGCTTGTAACCAGACCCTGGCATCTCTAATAATGCGGAGCAGGTCACAGCCTTGAAGGAGCAGAAAACACTGAAGGTGAGATGAGGGAAAATTCCTGGTTTGCTCTGCTTATTTGTAGAGCTGCACAATTTTGCCAAAGTTTTGTGATTAGATCTCAATATGGCAATAAATAAATAAATAAAATATGGCAATAAATAAATAAATATTATTTTTATTTAGCAATAATATCTATTATTATTATTATTATTATTTTATATTTAGAAATATTTTAAAATATTTTAGCACTAAAACTTAATTATTAGTAACAATAATAAGAATTATCATATCATTACTTTTCTTAGTTCTTAATCATATTATATATTTTTTTAATGTTTGTATTTAGTAAATATAATAAATAATAATAATTATTATACTAGTAATAGTTTTTATTTGTACTATTAATAGATTTATTTAGTACTAAAACTTATTAATAATCATTAATAACAATAACAAGAATCATCATCATCATCATCATCATCATAATTCTTATTACTATTGTTAATAAATTTTATTTTAATATTTATTTAGCAACAGTAGTAGTAGTAATAATAATAATAATAATATGAATAACTATTTGTATTTAGTAATAATAATAATTATTATTATTTTGTACTAATAATTAATACTTATTTATATTAATTAATAAGAATCATTGTCATCATCATCATAATCATCACTATTCTTAATTCCTCTTATTATTATTTTTACATTTTTAATTTGTAATAATAATTATTATCATTATTATTATATTTTGTAATAATATTAGTTTTAAATTTAGTTTTATAAATAAGAATAATAATCATTATTACTACTACTACTACTAAATAAAAATATGAAAGGGCTAAAAAACTAATTAAGAAATATTATTGCTGTAAAAAAAAAGAATTAGAGTATTTTAGAAATGTTCAACTAAAATTACAATAATAAATTACAAACTAATATTTATGTTTAATATATTAATATTAATTTCTCCATTTTCAAACATTAAACCATGAAATGTTTATTTAATTTAAAAGATTAAAGGTGAGATGAAAATGGACCAAATCATGTAAACAAAACTCAAGCAATTAAACTGTTAAGCCAGTTAACGTGTGTCTTTTATCCTCGGAGGGTCATTATTAGGGTCCTGGGAACAGATTCTCTCCTTCTGACGGGGCTATTCTTACAGGTGTGTGTTTGATCCAGCGGCCTTCCTTTTATCTGCAGCTCATAACTCAGGCGTCCACCACAAGCTGACACTCAAATTAGCAGCAGCGTGCCTCTCGGGCCGTTAGGAGTCTATAAGCTCCTCTGTAATAAGACGGGCCCCGCCGTCAGCCGGGCCCTTTGAGGCCTGCGTCGAGCACCGCTGGGAATTTAATAGCCAGGTTTTGTAGGGAATCACACCCTTCGCTCATCAACAGTTGGTGGCTGAAAGAGACATTTTCATTTTGAGCGACAAGACCGACACGCTTCAGACGATCAAAGAGACAGAATAAAGAAAAGCCTGGAGAGCAGAGATGCACCACATTCAGTCACCACAAAGAGAGAAACGGAAAATGTGAATAGAAACGGTTACTTTCAAATAGAGCCACACAATTTGGGGGAAAAAAAGGTAATTGTGATTTTTCAGAAAAATTGTGATAGCTATTTAAAATGTGATTTAAAAAATAATAATTCAGGGGGGGCTTCACAGTTTGGCCAAAGTTTTGTGATTATGTATAATGGCAAAAATAAAATAACTAAATAAAAAAATAATACTTATTATTATTATTATTATTATGTCATTGATAAATAAATAATACTTTTTAATAACTAAAATAATAATGTATAATATTATTATACTTTATATTTAATTAATTAATTATTAATTATTGCTATTATTAAATAAAAACAAAAACAACTGAAAACTACTGTAATATTTTGCTGCAAAATTGCTAAATAGAATATTTCACAACATAATTATTATTAGACATTGATCAATTTATATTTTTAATAATTAAAATCATTTATAATATTTATTATTTTACTTACTTTACTTTCAGATTTTTAAGTAATAATCTATTATTGTTATTATTAATATTATTACATAAAAAACTAAAATAACTAAACTACTGTAATACTGGAATATTTAAAAATATAATAATATTAATAACAACAATAATAATAATACAATACAACTTTACAATTTATGGCAGAGTCTAATTTAAAATGAACTTTTTTATCAACACCACAGTGAAATAAATATGCTGAAGTACTAAAAGAACTAAAACTAAGTCAATTAAAAGCTAAAATAAATAAATGATATAGAAATATTATTATAAAAACACTAAAAATGAAAAAGCGCTTAAATTATTAAAACGTCAACTGAAAACCAAAAGTATAAATAAAAGCTAAATCAATACATTAATAAATTCTAAATTATATAAATATTATCATAAACATTGTTTCTTACCCTGAAATAACTCTCAAAGTGTGTACACTGAAAAAAAATAGGTGTTTCACTCATAAATTGCTAGAAGATTTCAGTTGATTACATTAAACATGAAATTTAGAAAGATTGCAATGGTATATTTTTATTAAACATTCTCCGATAATTCTTTTTTATTTACTTCGAAAATATTTTTACAGTGAAATAAAATAAATTATCAAAATATATTAAAATAAAATAAAATAACAAAAATCGTTGATGTAGTATCAGCCTTAAGTACTACTCAGTAGCTTTAAATAAACAATATAATAAAAAATGATAAAAATAAAATCTTTGAGGTAATATCATCTATAAGTAACTATAATTCAGTAACAGCTACTCAGGTGCTCTGGTTTCTGCACTGCAGACAATGTAAAACTCAAAAAAAGACAATACCTTTACAGAACAAGTAGTGTGTAAGGTAGAAAATATGGATCAAGGAAATGAGAAATACTCGTCTAAGATGCACAAGACTAAATGATTTGAAAATGTTTCCAAAAACACACAAATTAAATATATAAATTCCAAACCAAATAGATTTCAGAAGCACCCATGGCAAGAAAACAGTATGAAAGTAGCGAGCGGGTCTCTTGATCTTGTACAGCTGGTGGATCGGAGCGTCTCGTGTTTGTTCTTGGCCACTCTAATGGAGACATCTGATGGCTCCAGCTCCTCGGTGGGCCTCTTCCAAATCAACCATCTGCTGAGGCAGTGCTGGAAAAGCTCTCATACAGCGCGGCTGGCAGAGACCATGTGCCTCAGCAGACCACAACAATATACCAGCAACACCGCACGCCAGCCATTACTGGACACACAAACCCACCGCCGGCCGGCCGGCCCTGATGACGAGCGAGAGAAAGCACTTTACACAAAACAGAGCTTCTGGAGTCCATTTTTCTCTTCTTCAGCAAACGGTCAGTGAAACAAGGTGCTGCTCATCCATCAGAAAACTTGTCAAGAGCCCGAAATAAATATTACATGAGCTGGCCTGGGTTTAAAAAATTTTACAACACTGTTATCAAGATTTTTCATATAGTTAAAAGCACAAACAAATAAATAAATAATTAAATAATGAAATAAATAAAGTAAAAAAACAATTATAAAATAAAACTAGTAAAATAAAAACTGCATTAAAATATTTATGGTATTAAAAAATAAACAATAATGTAAAAAATAAAATTAAACATGGCATAAAAATTTTATTAAATTAAAATAAAAAATAAAAAATACTTTTTACGTCAAAATTATCTTATTAAAAATAAAAAAAAATGTAAAAAAAATTATCAAACTAAAAAATTAAATTAGCATAAAATAAACATTTATAATACATTTTAAAAATCAGTTTTGAGTGAAATTTATCTTATTAAAAGTAGTTAATCATTTTTAAAAATTAGAAAAAAATTTTACCAAAGTGAAACAAATTAGCATAAAAAAAAAAAAACTTTTAAAATATTATTTAAATCCAAAGATTAAGTTAAATTTATCTTATTAAAAAAGTAAATAAAAATGAAAAAAATAATGGCATTACATAATTTTTTTAGGGTGTGGGTAGCTATATTGGGACTAAATGTTGGTTTTTAGTTACTGATAAAATGATTTCTCATAAATTAAGTGAAAAAATTCTTAAATTAAAATATGAATAAATAAAAACGTAAAAAAAAATTTTTTTTTTAAATAAATATTGATTGAAACTAGGGCTGTCGCGATAACCGCAATATCGCACCCAGCAACCGAGTTTTCTTTTTCATAGGGTTATGCCCTTCTCGTTTTACACTTCGTGCATGTGGACTGAATATTAAATAAGTTAGTAATGATAACATAATGTGTACCATGCTGATTTATACAGAGGCTCCGTAGATTTGCACTTAACAAGCCTAAACAGACAGTGAATGAGAGATCGACTGAGCGCGTGCGATTACTTGCGTCTGTCCTCCAGGCAGAGTCATATATATTTGTGAAAATAGGTAGTCATGTCCAAGGAAAGCCAAATCTCTGTCTTAGCATCG
>NW_015656163.1:238126-241923 GCF_001515625.1 Sinocyclocheilus rhinocerous
ATGATTCTTTAGGGTCTTAATGAAAAGTCTGTAACATAGTTTGGTTAAAATTTCTCAATGGTAGTGTAGGGCTGTCGCGATAACCGCAATATCGCAATACCGCGCTATTGACGAGCAAACCGCAGAGGAATGCAAGAACCGCAGCAACCGCGATTTTTGCGTGTTTTCTTTTTTCGTAAGGTTATGCCCTTCTCGTTTTACACTTCGTGCATGTGGACTGAATATTAAATAAGTTAGTAATGATAACATAATGTGTACCATGCTGATTTGTACAGAGGCTCCGTAGATTTGCACTTAACAAGCCTAAACAGACAGTGTATGAGAGATCGACTGAGCGCGTGCGATTACTTGCATCTGTCCTCCAGGCTGAGTCATATATATTTGTGAAAATAGGTTGTCATGTCCAAGGAAAGCAAAATCTCTGTCTTAGTATCGACGCATAGCTGGTCAGCTGAGCCTTTTAAAGTGGCGCTCAAAGTTAAAATGATTTCAACAGCGTGTTTCATTACGTCTCTTTGAATGAATGAATCAGCGTTTTTGAACGTGTAGTTGAATGAACGGTTTATAGATTCACTCAAAGACAGTCCCTTTCTACCACCTTGTGGATCAACACTGTAACTGCACTGCCTGACAGCCCGTCTAGAACGCGCGCAGGTGGAAGGAACAATAGAAAGTCTCTTATCCAGTCAGATTAGAAGATCAGATTACAACTAGGCTAACTGTTATACATATAGGCTAACGATAGCCTAACGATCTTATTGTCAGGTTTATGTTCTGTTAAGTGGACCGTTATTTTGTCATTCTCTTCTGTTTACTTCACTTCCTGTTTCAACGCTATTTGGTTTCGGTTTCATTGTCTTCTGAATATGACCTCGTTAGTTATATCATAACACATACACACACAAATTATATATATATATATATATACAGTATATGTATATGTATGGCGATAATACCGCATACCGCGCTATTGAGCCACTCAAAATGACCACAAGGGAAATTCACCGCAAGGGAAATTCCCTCACCGGGACAGCCCTAATTGAAACATCTGTAAGAGGCCATTTTGAAAATTATAATTAGTTTAAAAACTTGCTAAACAGTTCACTACACCTAACTGAACAAAGTCAACAGATTCTCCATAAAACCATGGCATTTGTGCCTGATGCTTTAAAAAAAAGAAAAAAGAAAATCTGTGGCAGAAAAAGCTGGACATGTGAAAAGCTGGTGTAAGCACAGGGTTTGGAGAGGCACTGACCTACTGAAGAGGACATCAGAGCTGTGAGAGTGTTAATGTGATGCATTCAATCACAGTGTCACGACGGGACGTGTTTTCTCTCCCCATCTACAGCATCTCAAGTCAGAAGAAGTGCACTTGGTCACATCACAGTCAAATAACGTCTACTGAGAGCAAAAGCTTTGAGACAGCTTCACAAAAACCCCCAAAATACTGCTAAGTCAAGCAATGAAGACATCAACCTACAACATCGGCACTTACTTGTGCAGAACTTGCTTGCATGTCACATTTTCTTTGGAAAATACACAATTTCAGTACAATATTTCCCTACCTACTTCACAATGCAATTGGGATTAATATCTCGAGACTGAAGATTTTGTGAGCTAGTTAGTGAGTTACTTAAAACTGTGACTAATAGATATTATTATCATACTTCCCTAGCTGATTAATCACAATACATTAAGACAAATGTAAAGACATTATATTACAAGTTTATGGTTAAATATGTAAATGAGGCATTATCTAATAAACATGCACTAACTTGCATACATTTCCAAAAATCAGCACACTGGATAAAGCCAGGTTAAAAATTCTTAATATTACTTTATGTATTTATCGCAAAACTGACCAATACATGAAAAACAATTGTTTTGCCTGTAGTGTCTTGCCTTAACTAGTTTGTGTCCGTAACCAACTATACAGGTGAACCCTTGTCTGAAAACAAATTCACTTACAAAATATACACAACTAATTTTAGCACAATGAAGCATTCACAAATCACAGCAATTTGCAACAATGAAGCAGCCGGAGATTTTCATCGAGCTCAGCTTTATGCACATAAGCAGTGACAACAACCAATAGAAATACAGATGCTACGAGTCGAGAAACGCCTACTAGCACTTCATCTATTAAATCGCTGTTAGTAAACGTCACTTCAAATTTCTACATGCCATTTAATTACTCCACAAACAGCCTTGCTTCACAAAGTCAGGACTTCAGCATTGCTGTTGGCTCCAACAGACAAGTTTAATAGTGACAAACAAGTTCAGTTCATATGAGGATCATTTAACATACCTAAAATACTCCCCCAAAACAGCTCCTAAATCCACTTGTTGTACAACCCACATCCACTGCTTGAGTGCAGGCCTTCAAATGCATCATTCTGGAAATACTGATCCAAAACAACTGGCTGGAGCCCATGAGAAGACAACGAGAACGAGGAAACGCCTACTAGCACTTCATCTATTAAATCGCTGTTAGTAAACGTCACTTCAAATTTCTACATGCCATTTAATTACTCCACAAACAGCCTTGCTTCACAAAGTCAGGACTTCAGAAAAGTTTAATAGTGACAAACAAGTTCAGTTCATATGAGGATCATTTAACATACCTAAAATACTCCCCCAAAACAGCTCCTAAATCCACTTGTTGTACAACCCACATCCACTGCTTGAGTCCAGGCCTTCAAATGCATCATTCTGGAAATACTGATCCAAAACAACTGGCTGGAGCCCATGAGAAGACAAAGAGAACGAGGAAAGGAGGAGGTGAAAGTTGAGGAGAAATGGTTGAGTTAGGCTGAGGCTGAGTTAGCGAAAACGCTCACAAAACCACCAACCGCTGCGCAGAACGGCCTCATTAGCATATGTAAAGGGCCGGCGCTAGACTGCGACATTCAACCTTACTGGGAAATAAAGGAGAATGACACAAAGACTAAAAAAAACCTCCATTGTTCCTTCGCGCGGTTCGATACGTGACCTTCTGGATGCCGAGAGATGGTTTTGGCGCTGGAGGAATCCATGTAGATGTTTAGCTCTGCATTTGTTCCGTATGAAAGACTTTATCTCACCGGCAAACATTCTGCATGGCAACTTTACATATGTTCCAGCATCTGTGCATTTCAACATCAAATCTGTAGGTGGCAACAGCAAACATCTGGAACCATCAATGCAGCAGTCTTTGATTCAAACGCTCAGAGAGAAGTGTGACTGCCGGATACTAGTTTCTTCTGGAAGATTCTTTCAACTATGGGAAATTTGAATTCTGACAGTTCATCTGTGGTGTAGCTGAGTTTGGTACAATACACCTGCTGTTTATAGTGTTTGCTTTTTTACTGAGAGACTTACATACTGACCAGGCCAATAAAATGTTTGATATCTGACAGTTTTCAGATTATCAGATGATTAAAGGTGGGGTAAGCGATTTCTGGTAGCCAATGTTGACACCGCGGGGGCGTTCCCTCTTTTCCTCGCTTTCCTTCGCTTTTAAATAGCTTATTATCGAATTAGCGGCAGTTCCGTGTCAATTGCTTGAATGCAACAACAAAATACTCACTTTAGCGTATATATAAAACATAACTTTTATTAACAAAACAAATAAAAATACACCGTGCTATAGGGCAGGCTATGCCTAATATAAAATAACAAATAACTTACATAAAGTTTAATAGGTATACAAAACTGGAAACAAGTAAACATGTATAATATATAACCAAATAAATAAGAAACTTAGAACGTTTATTAGCAAAACGAGTAAGAAAGCTTGGAGGCACAGCATACACCTT
>NW_015656163.1:241988-244783 GCF_001515625.1 Sinocyclocheilus rhinocerous
GTTCCGCAGACGTTTTCCTCTTTTGTTTTTTATCCGCCATCTCTATCTTTCTGTCGCTCGGCTCACTAATGTCCGTCCTGTGCACTGAATGCTCTCTCCTACACATCATGAGTAGACACGCCCCTTACTGCTGATTGGCTACAAGTTTGTTTTGCTATTCGGCCCCAATCAGTTTTCTAAAGCGTTTTTGAAAAATCGCTTACCCCACCTTTAACAGCAGCATTAGCTCTCTCTCTCTCGTGTCAGATACAGAAAACGACAGATAAAAGGACAAAGAATGACAGAAAAATAGAACGATAGATAGACAGACAGACAGAACAATAGACAGAACGACTGAACAATAGAATGATAGATTTTGAATGATAGATATAACGACTGAACAGATACAGTGGCGTACCGCAAATCCGCGGGGCCCCCCGTGAACCGCAAGCCGTATTGCTCAATATTGGAAATATTGCTTTTTTTAAACCGTGAAGGCGAACCAGTGGATATCATGCAAGAAACATGCAAACTTTGTTCAAGCCTTATGCCGGTGAACGTCTTTCACCATGAAAGTGAAAGTTAAAAACTAACGGCGCTTTCGGCATCTGACGACGCACGCATTAACGGCGAATATTCTCTCAGAGACGAGAGATGAATCTCCGACTTAATATGAAGTACATAACTATTTAAATTTATTTCCTTAATGTTTCTCTTGTGGCCTGAACATAGTGAAAGCAATGAGAAGAAATGTATTTCGTGTTGAACAGGTTGTTTTTGCAAGTCGGAGCTTAAAATAAAGGTGCTCTTAAGTTTGACTGACGTGTTAATTTTATTTAAGCTATAGGCCTATAATTCATTGTAGGCTAAAACAGACCTATTTTAATTTTTAAAACATTTTCAATGAGGAGTAGCCTAAGCTAATAGCCTAATCTTTTATTATCCTCACAGCGCGTCAGTTATGCGATGATGCGCTATGAAATTATTGCATAGCAAATTAATTGTAATATTAATTTAATAATAAAAGTATTCAATAATAATAGCCAGAATGTAACAGGCCTACATTAATTGCACTGTAAAAAATAAGTGTAATTTTAACTGTAAAATTGTAAAAACGCTACAAAAAAAACAAAATCTAACCAGACATTTCATGTAATTTTACAGAAAAATGCTGTAAAATTAATTGTACAGGTTTTTAGAAGTAAAAAAGAAGTAAAAAAGAACAAATCAATGTATAATTTACAGTCAAAAACTGTAAACTGATATTCCCAGAATTCCCTGCGTGACACTCCACATTTGAAAGTATTTTGTTTAAATAATCATGTTTTTTAATAGTTTTTGTTATCAGTTAGTTACATTTGGGCTTTATGTTACATCTTCTGTTGTTTAATGAAAGTTTAATGCATTATTTAAGTATCATGTGTGTTACCATGATGGTGTTTTGTGTTTCCATGAATGACTCTGTGCACCTTCTATATATTAGTATATACTTCTGCTTGTGGCGAAGCTACTTGTGATGAGCTTTGATTCTTCATGTGGCTTTCTCTTTTACCACCTGCATTATTATGGTGGTTGTCAGTATGTTAAAGGTACAAAACAGATTTTAATAGCAGTGTGCATTGTTGAATTTACTGGTTCACATTCAAATGTTCTTGTTTGTAAATTACAGTTTTATACTGTCAAATTTACAGTTTTCGGCTGTAAATGTGTTTACAGTTTTTCTGTATTTGTTACAAAATTATTCTGGCAAACATAGCTGCCAAAATTATTTTGTAAAAACTACAGAATTTTTTTTACAGTGTGGAAATGCCAAATATACTCTTAACAATAACAATATTTAGTGCTTTTGACAATATTTCTGGCTATCGTCGATACATGATTTTCCTCTTTCAACGCACCACATCCATGGATGGATGGATGGCTGTGAATGGTGTTGCAGTGGGTCTGGCAGCTATCAGTGATCCTGCAGCAGTTACAGCGCTGCTGTCGAGTGTTTGTTGATGGTTGGCTGGTTACGCTCCGTGTTCAGCAGTGCAGTGAGTTCACAGCTGGCTTTACTTCTACTGCTCACAATGACGCTTGAGTGGAAGGAAATGGCAGAGCTTAATTGCGCTGGATTCATTTGTGTAAGTGTGGCTTCCTTCCAGGAGGTTTCACTTTGATCTGCTGCGTCGGGTGGAGGGAGTTCAGGACAACACACCGGTTTCGCTTCAATTTTGGGGGATGTTTGGGAGAAAGATGGACTAGTGATTGGCACTCCAGACCCACACACACTCCCTCCGGACCTGAAAGAGTGCGGCATAATTCACATGACAGTGAGGTAGGGCTGTAACGATTAACTCAACTCACGATTCGATTCACGATTTTGATTTCACGATTCGATTCACGTTTTTTTGTTTGAGGCTTTTGATATGTGATGTACACTTCAGATGCCGCACACACACACTTCATACGCACAGAGCCGAGTGTGTTTGTGTGGATACACTAGCAGAAGCAGTGAGTAATTAGCAATGTTCTCTGTTCAGCAAAAATACACCAAAATATGCAGTATACATGAGCAATATCACTCTCGTAGGCAATCACAGCCGCTGATATAGAGCCGGTATCGCTCGAGTACGAGAGTGATATTGCGTTTATACAACAGTTCGACGGAACATGTGTGTAATTAAACAAGAAAAAACCAGCATATGCTGGTATGTTTTGACGCTGGGATGCTGGTTTAAGCTGGTCCTTTGCTGGTTTATGCTGCTCCTTTGCTGGTTTAAACTGGTCCTTTGCTGGTTTAAGCTGGTCATTTGCTGGTTTATGCTGGTCCT
>NW_015656163.1:245068-246013 GCF_001515625.1 Sinocyclocheilus rhinocerous
GAAAAGAAAAGAAAAGAAAAGAAAAGAAAAGAAAAGAAAAGAAAAGAAAAGAAAAGAAAAGAAAAGAAAAGAAAAGAAAAGAAAAGAAAAGAAAAGAAAAGAAAAGAAAAGAAAAGAAAAGAAAAGAAAAGAAAAGAAAAGAAAAGAAAAGAAAAGAAAAGAAACGTAACGTAACGTAACGTAAATTAAAGAAAAGAAAATATCTGGCTCTGCTTATTGGTTATCTGACACTCATCCAATAATAATAGATAGACAGATAGATAGAATGACCTACAGACCGAGAGAATGGCCCTGTCCCAAATCTGCACTTTTGTGACGTAATGCCGCTTTGACTGTCGGGTAGAAGTCTAAACAGAACACACTGTGCTTCCACAATGCAGTGTGTTTGACGTTCCTTTTAAAATCAGGAAATAAAATAAAATCAAGGTAAAAACAACCATGATTTTTAATTTCATCATCACTGTGAAAAGTTAGGATATTACACAAAAAAAAGATTTAAAAAAACAACCAAAAACAAAAATATTTTTTAATATTTGCATATTAATAAAAAAATTAAAATAATAATAATAAATTAAAAAATGCATTCATTCATTAATTCATTCACCTATTTACTTTTTATCTTTAGTTGGCTTAGACCAACAAGAAAATATTTATATAATTCAAGACATATCTGGCCTGTATAAAACATCATTAATCCACACACCTGCTCTCTCTCTCTCTCTCTCTCTTACTTTTTCTACTAAAATAACTAACTAAATTTACAAACAACTAAACTAAACCACCCCAAATAACTACCTAAAACAACCAAATGACTAAAATAACTAACTAAATTTACAAACAACTATTTAACTAAAATCACCCCAAATAACTACCTAAAACAACTAAATGACTAAAATAACTAACTAAATTTACAAACAACTAAATAACTATATCACCCAAAATAAC
>NW_015656163.1:246612-280011 GCF_001515625.1 Sinocyclocheilus rhinocerous
AACTATATCACCCCAAATAACTACCTAAAACAACTAAATGACTAAAATAACTAACAATTTACAAACAACTAAACTATATCACCCCAAATAACTACCTAAAACAACTAAATGACTAAAATAACTAACTAAATTTACAAACAACTAAATAACTATATCACCCCAAATAACTACCTAAAACAACTAAATTACTAAAAATAACTAACAATTTACAAACAACTAAATAACTATATCACCCCAAATAACTACCTAAAACAACTAAATGACTAAAATAACTAACAATTTACAAACAACTAAATAACTAAATCACCCCAAATAACTACCTAAAACAACTAAATGACTAAAAATAACTAACAATTTACAAACAACTAAACTATATCACCCCAAATAACTACCTAAAACAACTAAATGACTAAAATAACTAACAATTTACAAACAACTAAATAACCCAAAATAACTACCTAAAACAACTAAATGACTAAAATAACTAACTAAATTTACAAACAACTAAATAACTATATCACCCCAAATAACTACCTAAAACAACTAAATTACTAAAAATAACTAACAATTTACAAACAACTAAATAACTAAATCACCCCAAATAACTACCTAAAACAACTAAATGATTAAAATAACTAAATTTACAAACAACTAAATAACTAAATCACCCCAAATAACTACCTAAAACAACTAAATGACTAAAATAACCAACTAACTAAATTTACAAACAACTAAATCACCCCAAATAACTACCTAAAACAACTAAATGACTAAAATAACTAACTAACTAAATTTACAAACAACTAAATAACTAAATCACCCCAAATAACTACCTAAAACAACTAAATGACTAAAATAACTAACTAAATTTACAAACAACTAAATAACCCCAAACAACTATCTAAACAACTAAACTAAATAAATTTTTAAAAAAACACTAAACAAATAAAATAACTAACTAACCAACCAACTGGACCAGTTTTAATACATGAACCATTATTCACATCTGAAATAAAGATGTTGTTTAGATAAGCATTGCTGTACGTTTAATATAATATCTACACAAAGATCATATGCCTGTAAAATAGAATGAAATTAATTTCTCATATTATTCAAGAATCCATTGAGACCAATTCTTCAGATAGATTTGCTTACAGTGACCTGAGAGGATGTCCCACAGCAGCCGGTGAGTGTTTTGGGCATCCAGCACGCTCAGGAGGCCTATTCATTGATGGTTTCGCTCTCAATCGTGCCGTCCCTCCATCTGATGTCAGCTGTCAACTGTAAACACTCAGTTGCTCCCATCAACCCTCACTAGTGCTACGGAGCGGGAACAAACAACACACGACTGACTCGATTGCTAGGCAACCCCAGCTTGATCCAGCCGTCCCCACACAGCATGGTGTCTAATTTGCTTTCAAAAGCTGAAAAATTAAATACATCACTAGATTGCACCGAGATATGTTGTCTGCAACCCATTTTACCTTGGTATTGTGAATTTATGAAACAGGATATTCAATGAGAAGAGCAGAACCTGTCGAGCGTTTTCACCATGACACAAAGAGATGACGCTCCAGTTCTGGCAGGCTTTGTTTAGTCACAGCAGACAGTTAGCAGACTGCTGGCACCACAGGACCAAACTGAGCCACTCAACCAAAACTCATACACCAACGGACATCAGGAGACCGAGCGTGAAGGTTTAACTGCTGCTTAAACAGACCTGATCGGATAAATCTCTCACATTCGATTCATATCGGCCATGCAATAATCCCAAACTGATGGTTATGTGAAAAACAACTGGCTAAAGGCATCTATGAAATCATCTGACAAATGCAAACATGCAAAGGGCATCTATGAAATCATCTGACAAATGCAAACGTGCAAATGTAAATTCAACTAGGTTGTCTAATCAACTGGTTGGTCTTAAAAGGAAAAGTTCACCCAAAAATGAAAATTTGGTCCTGGGGAGGCCAAAACATGTTTGTAAGAAACAAATCCATTATTAAAACATTTTAACTTTCGCTTCTGGCCAAAAGTCCATAATAATGCTTCCTCTAGTGAAAAAGTCCATCTCCTGTTGTCTCTCACATCAAATTCCACCCACATATTTGTTTAGAGCTGTTTTGGACTCTTTTGGCTTGTAAACAGTGTTTTATCTGTGCAGATTTCTCTCCTGATTCAGACTTTTTCACTTTAGGAAGTGTTATTATGGAGTCATATTTTTTTCCCGAAGTGGTGGTTTGAAGTTAAAAACGTCTTGATGTATTTGTTTCTTACAAACATGCAGCTTTTCACTTCTCAAGATGTTAATTGATGGACTGGAGTGGTGGGAATTATTGTGATGTTTTTAATCAGCTGTTTGGACTCTCATTCTGACGGCACCCATTCACTGCAGAGGATCCATTGGTGAGCAAGTGATGGAATGCTACATTCCTCCAAATCTGATGAAGAAACAAACTCAACTACATCATGGATGGCCTGAGGGTGAGTACATTTTCAGCAAATTTGAATTTTTGCGTGAACTATTCATTTAATGAAGTCCGTTTCTAGTTCAACATGCCATTTAAAAATGCAACACTCATTTATGCATCTACATACAGTAGACCAGCTGACAGATACTCAAATAAATATGGGAATGCATGAACTGATTAAATGCATATATGCATGTCTTTCTTGAATGCACTGTAATTTGCTTTGGATAAAACACCTGCCAAATACATGAATGTAAATCTTTTAGTGCACAAAACTATTAATCCTAACAAAAATGGAGACATACAGATGCATTTTAATGTGTCCTAAGGCAATGCAAAGTCATTTCACAACTTGAAATATATCTTTAATGGTGATGAATCGGTTATATAATGTTGCATTAAAGCTGCTTTAGAAAAATTAATTTAGACACGCAACCTTCTCAAAGTCTTCTCACAGGTCTGGTGTGTTAACAGTAGCATCTGTACCGGTTTCAGCACACTAAAACACTCTGAAAAGTTGCATCTCTGAGCTTATCCACATTAAAGCAGCACTACTAAAAATACTGCAGCTAAAAATCTAGATAAACCATTCTAGATAATATACGAAGGGCAATGTGATTGGGACTGTGATTTCTCCGGCTCACTCTGAGCTCTGCAGCGGAGCTGGAGCGTGACACTCCTGGGTCTAAAATTAGCCCATGAAAAATAAATGAACAGATCGGGAGGTGATTTCTATAGATTTTGTGTTCTGAGAGCAGCGCTGGCAGTTGACGGGCACCGTGACGGGGTGTGGGCACGGGTACAAGAGGAAGGAAAACACTCGCCATCAGCTCCATTACCTGTCTACAACAAAAACCGACAAACTGAGAGATGAGGAAAGAGCTAAAAGCACAGAGGGATATTTTGTTGCTTTTGCCCAGAAGCAGGAAAAGCCATGAAAGAGACTGTGACGTCACCATTAGGCAGGGGAATCAGTTCACTGAAACTGGAGAGGTGACAGCAATGATTGATCATCAAAACACATTAACATTTCACATGAACATAGATTACTAGAGATCGAAGTCCAGAAAAAAAATATGCAACAAATGTGATCAAATATGCTTATGTTTAAGTCTGAGATTAATTTCAAAGAATCAGTTCTTACAAGGCTACGTTGGTTGTGCTGTATGTTTGTTGCTGAATACAGAACAAGGAAACTGTTTATTTACTGACTTTGTATTATTTTGTGGTGTGGTTATCAGTTTTTTTGCAAAAAAAAAACAAAATACACTTACAACTGAATCTGATACACATTTAAAAGAACTGGTTCATAAGAGTAATTTGTTTGTGAATCAGACTGCATTTGTCGTGCTGTATGTTTGATGTTGCATGCAGCGTAAGAACATTCTATAGTTACGGTCTTTGTATTTTTCTGTGGTATAGTTATTGGTTATTTTGCTAAACAAAACAACATATGCTCAAGTTTAAGTTTGAGACTCCTTTAAAAGAATTGGCTCAGAGTTATTTGTTTATGAATCAGACTAGACTGGCCACGCTGTAGGTTTGTTGCATACAGAATAATGCAGAGAAATGGTCTATTTACTGCCTTTGTATTATTCTGTGGTGTAGTTATTAGTTATTTTGCAAAACAAAACACACTTAAGTTTAAGTTTGAGATTCTTTTAAAAGAATCAGTTCACAAGACACATTTGTTTGTGAATCAGGCTGGTCAGACTGAATGTTTGTGGTTGCATACGATACAAGGAAACTGTCTATTTACTGTCTTTGTATTATTTAGTGGTGTAGTTTTTAACAAAATAAATTGCACTAATTCAACTCACTCCATCTCAAGTACTCAGCTGATATATCTGTTTAAGTACTCACAATCAAATAACCGAAAAGTAAATTTCTAGTCTTAATGGTGGTTAAATTGGTGTGATGCTATGAAGATTTCTGCATTCACATCTGGAGGTGAGGGTTCATAGCGGCCTGTCGAACAGCTGGGTACCAAACACAACCGACAGAATGAATAAACAACGACAAAGAGGAAATGGTGGCAGCTTTGAACATCTGTCACATCCCAGCAGGAACTTCCACTAATTAAAAGAGAAACTCCGACAACAGAAATTTGATTAACCAAAAACCGCTAACTTATTCTCCAAAGCTCTGACGGACCCTGCGGGGAGATGGTTTCGATAAAACTCCATGAGAATCTGACTGTTCGCCTCAGTCACGCAGCTGCTGTCTCTCTCTTTTTTTGTAGGAGTCACTTTGAAAGCTCTTCTGAAAGTGCCATTGGAAACAGCTGTTCTGTGGGCATCAGCCGTGAGACGCGGGCCCGTTCTGACAAGACGTGCGGCAGATGAATCCAAATCACGTGGAAATGACCAGACAAAGCCAACACAGCCGCACTGACCAGTACTCAAACCAATGCCAAGAAGCATCCCGAAGGACAGACAAACTAAATGAAAAGAAGGGAGTAGGTGTGGGTGATATAGCCTCAAAATTATATCACGATATTTCAAGAATATTTGCTAAACGATATTTATGACGATATAGAAAAAAAACATGGAACAACAGCTGGCAGGCAGCAGCATTTATTAGTGCAAACAAAATGAAGGGCATTTTCCATCCTTTTCCAATGAGCTACAGTCATCGATGACAGACTACCTAATTCAAAGTGTAAATCTATTGTCATAATGTGGCAGCAGCAGCTGTGTGTTTGACTTGAAGCAGACCGATCGGTGTATGACGTCAAAATACCGCGAGAGTGACTTACCCCTTATTTACCCCTAATTTACACTGCATGCGTCTGCGGCGCGTTATGGCTCAGACGCGGCCACTCTAGTCAATGCTTGTGTTTACATCAGCGGCGCCGCGGCACGTTTCAGAAGCGTTCCAGAAGTGGCTCTCCGTGCCGCTTTGCTAAAGATATGCGCCTTGCCTATTTTTGACGGTAAGAGTGTGCACTCTAATCATGCTCTAGAACCGCTCTCGCGATACTTTGATGCGCTAGGGAACGTATATCCGCCATACGTCATCACGTCGCTATATCATTGATATCGCGATATGACACTTTTTTTATCATGTAAAAATTTATACCGGTATTATCGTGGATGGTATGATATGGCACACCCCTAGAGGGGAGATAATGATGGGAAAAAGAAAATTAGCAAAAGTGCAACACAATTCAATAAAAAATTTTAATAAAATAAATAATTTATTAGTAGTAGTATTAAAAGTAGTAGTTTTGCAAAATGTAGACTTAAACTAATAATAATAATAATAATTATTATTATTATTAAGTAGTAGTATCAAAAGTATAATAATAATTAATATACTTTTATATAATGACAATTATCTACATTTTGCAAAATGTAAAAGGCAAGAAAAACAATAATAATAACAATAATAATTAGTAAAAGTAGTAGTATTTCAAAATGTAAAATGCAAAAAACATTATTATTACTATT
The DNA here is from genome assembly GCF_001515625.1 of Sinocyclocheilus rhinocerous. Lineage (NCBI taxonomy): Eukaryota > Metazoa > Chordata > Actinopteri > Cypriniformes > Cyprinidae > Sinocyclocheilus > Sinocyclocheilus rhinocerous. The sequence continues at coordinate 252,536 of NW_015656163.1, forward strand.
ATTACTACTCCTAAAATTATAATTATTATTAATATTGTTTTATGTATAAATTACACATATTTTTTGCTAATTATTAATAACTATTATTATTATTATTATTATTATCATTTAATGTAATAAATTAATATAAATATACAATTATATCTACAATGCTTGGTTCAGGCAGTATGAGGCGAAGAGGGAGAGAATTTGTCTTGAAAATGTGTTTCTCAATTTTATGGACACACATTGGATATATCAAAAACTACTGCTGTAATTTGAACTGAGAGACCAATAATATGACGAAAACCCACCAAACATCAGCTAGGGTTAATATATTCTCCTACAGTGAATAAAACCCTTATTAAAAGGAGTGGAAAGGAACTCACTGAAATGCCCCATAAAAAGAAATGCAACAGAACATGGTCCAAGTCATTTCCATTCCCTCATCCCGCTCTCGTACGGGGCGGGGTGGAAACATTCGAGGAAATTCTCATGGAATTCTCATGGAGAGTGAGAGAGAGGGATTGAGTGGCTGATACTTTTTAAAAGTTCCCTTTTTTCTTCTGAAAAGAATCTCGCTGTGTGTGTCCTTCATTGTGTGAGTCTTCCCTCAGGCTCAGTGCACTAAAAAAAATCCATGTATCCTTCCTGAGAGTTTGTAGCGGCAAAGAAAAGAGCTAAAGAATCCGGCAGGAGTCACGTGCCGGGGTGACATGGCTTTTCCCTTGTAAAGACTATGGGCCCGTCTCACCGCCGTGGGTCCTTCAGAATGGGATCGTTCCTAATGACAGCAGAAGAGAAAAGCCCAGTACATCTGTTCCCAATATTTGCATTTCTTTGGTAAATTACACAATGCACCACTTGACTCGATGGATAGAGTACATTCTCATTCAGGCGTGAGAAACCAGCCCCGTGAATGAGTTTCTCTTTCACTCTGTGAATCGACTCATCAAGTGACATGCATTTGCGGTTTTAAAAAACGAATGCGCCTGACGTGATACGAGTGATACTGCGTTCTCCTCTTCGACCGGGGTTTGAACCCGAGATGTGTGGAAATGTATGCACGCAGACGTGCAAAATAAATGAGAGCTGTAGTTCAAACGGAGACCAAATTACTCTGCAAACTACAGGATTCATTAAGCATGTTAGTTACGTGGACCAAATGCAGTGTGCCATCATTTCATTAATAGTGCATTGAACGTCTGCGGTTCCAAGCAGAATTGCAACCATAATGGCGGTTTTCAAACAGGTTTGGCATTTGTTCGGACAAACAGACAGTCCCAGACAGTGTCAGTTCTCAATAAAAATACTCCCTCTCTGGATGTAATTATTAGGCTTCTCTGCTGATCATATGAGCTGGTGTCTTTCCTCCACTCCTCCTGTGAAACGGTCTAATGAAGAAAAGTGTTCAAGGGAGGTGAACTGAATAAACTCCCGTTTTCCACTGAGTGCTGATACGACCTGACATCCGAGCCCTGGTGGTGAAGTCACCTCTGACCTTACAAATCCATCCTAGCTAATAATATAACGAGACAGCACTGAACCTCAAATACAAAAAGAAGCATTATGGGAGTCTAAGAGAACTGGCTACATGATTAGGGATAGAAAAAATGGGAGATAGAACAATAGACACAACAATAGAGCGACAGATAGAGTGATACAATGATAGAGCAATAGATAGATAGATAGAGTGACAGTTAGAATGACAGATAGAACGATAGAGTGACAGACAGAGCAACAGAGTGACAAATAGAGCAATAGAACAATAGAGCGATATATAGAATGGTAGAAAAATAGAGCAACAGACAGCGAAATAGAGAGAGAGAACAATACAGCAACAAGCATGAGTGACAAATAGACACAGAAAGAGCAACAAAATGATAGAGAGATAGACAGAATGGTAGAGAAATAGAAAGCTAGAGACAGATAGAGTGATAGGTAGATAGAATGATAGAGCGACAGAGGGATAGATCGAAAGATAGAGGATAGATAGAGTGACAGTTAGAATGACAGATAGAACGCTAGAGCAACAATTAGAGCAATAGACAGATAGCAATAGAAAAAACATCAGAGCAACAGTTAGAGCGACAGATAGAACGATAGAGTGACAGACAGAGCAACAGAGTGACGAATAGAGCAATAGAACAATAGAGCGATATATAGAATGGTAGAAAAATAGAGCAACAGAATGAAAGAGCAATAGAGCAACAGACAGCGAAATAGAGCGACAGAACAATACAGCAACAAGCATGAGTGACAAATAGACACAGAAAGAGCAACAAAATGATAGAGAGATAGACAGAATGGTAGAGAAATAGAAAGCTAGAGACAGATAGAGTGATAGGTAGATAGAATGATAGAGCGACAGAGGGATAGATCGAAAGATAGAGCAACAAAGCGATGATAAAATGGAAGACTGACAGACAGATAGACAGAGCAATTGATAAAAAGATAATGATAGAGCAATAGATAAATAGATTACATTTACATTTAGTCATTTAGCAGACACTTATTTTTTATTTTTTAATATTTTTTATATTAAATAGATAGAGCAATAAATAGAGCGATATCGTGAAAAAAGTACTACCATTAAACTCAAAACTTCTTTTTGAAGATGTGGAGAAATATGCATATAAAAAATGAAAAAGCTACAATATGGGAGATCAACTAAGGAGGAAACAGAATTGAGACTCAACACAAGCTATGTTCAAACCTACATGAGAACTATGGCGCTGTAGCACACATGCTCGCCGCTAAGCCACGGATCAGCACCATCTGAAGCAGCATGCAACTCTACAGTGCTTGTTTTGTTCATAAAAGAGACTCTGTGTTCAAAGCTCCGAAAAATCTCACGGCATAAATGTTTATATAATTCAGAGTGACATAACGGGAGCTTCAGTTACACCGAGAGAATGTTTCTTCCAAGCCCTCGAGACAAGATCGGTCACCAGATAAAAAATGAACAGAGGACGGTGCTTGTCCTTAATCGCAGCTCTGCTGGAGCCCAACCACACAGACCCAAATAAACCCATCGTTCCTATTCCCCTCTCCCTTATCGCCTCACTGCAGGGCTTCTGATTGAAGTCTGGAGATGTTTTCAACGCTTCAGACGGCTGCACGGTACCGCAGAGGATCTTCTCCTTCACAACTTCATTTCACAGCCAGAGAAAAAAGTTCCCCTGCAGATATAATAAAAGCCGCCACAGATAAATATGACATTTATGCTGAAGAAAGCTGCAGACTTGAGATTTGTTGAGCCCAAAGGGGACTCATTTAAGAACCTTTTACAAAAGATTTACTTTAATTATTTTACTGAAGATGTTTTTTGCATAACAACAGTCCACAGCATGGAAATGGACTCTCCCTGAACTCTCACATGGGTTTTCTTAAGCTGATTCTTACGGGCCTCAAATCACATGCTACACTGAGCCGGTTAAAACAAGCTGTTGGGTCTGTGATGGGCCTACAGCGTGAACTAGTTGTAGAGCTGAACTTCAACGACATTACATACAAAAACGGATGAGCCAAAGCCACGAGGATGCAAGTCCATATCGAGCTCACTATTTGGGACACAACCAGAGTGGGATGAAAATCAAAAAGACAACAGTGGACAATCCAGATAAACAGTGTAAGGTACTAGCAAAGTAGTTTTGGAACATGATTTCCAAAACTAAATTTGTCTAGTTGACAAATCAATCAATAATTTACACTTACATTAACGCACAGCGTTGGGTAAAGTTACTTATAAAAGTAATGCATTACAATATTGTGTTACCCCCTAAAACAGTAACTAATTACTTTTTGTGGAACATAATGGGTTACGTTACTTTTTTTTACATGGGGACAGGAGAGCTGTCAGTCAATAAATGGGAAAATTATTATTTGAAAAAGTAACTAATTTTCTTGTAAATAAAAAATTAATGCGCTACTTTACTAGTTACTTGAAAAAAAGTAATCCGATTACTCAACTTGCATTAGGGCTGTGCAATTAATCTAAATACAGTTTCGATTTCGGTCTCCAACGATTATGAAAATACAATAAATCGAGATAAAACGATTATTGCGCCCCATTCCATCCCCTTTCCAGCGGCGCACTTTTGCTCCTCCACAAAAGTCCAATTTCACGTGCAAATCAGTAAAATCACGTAACTTGAGTTTTGCAAAATGGGACGTGCTTGATTTATAAAAGTTGATTCGATTTATTCATGTTTGTAAAAGCGCGAAAGAGAATTTGCGCTGTTCCTCAGGAGGATTTCGGTGGATGCGCTCAGAGACGAAACAGAACACGGACATGTAAAGTCATCTTTTAGCTCAAGGTGCGTGTCTAAACAGTCAAATACATGCAAAAATGTACCAAGATGCGGCGCTTAGTGATTATTCACGTAAACTAGTGCTGTGTTCAAAATATCGATACGACGATGTATCGTCACAGAGATTTGACGGTACGAGTATCGATACAGCTGGCCCTGTATCGATATTGTGGCACGTGTGCAGCAGTGGACCGCGCTTAATTTGTTTAAAATTTTACAACGTTTAAAATGGAGTAGAAAAGTGCGAGGTTTCTAAAAAAGAATGAATAGAACATATATAGGCTACAACAAGGTTTAACCTGGCCGCAGAGGAAAACAACTGGGTTGCCTGATATAAAGAGACGTAATCCCCAAAACAGAGCTTTACACTTGTGCAATACGGAAATATCTGCTAAATGTGTTACTTATCTTTGTCAACCTGGCAACCCTGTGCGCACGCGCGCTCTCTCCACTGCGGATAAACGTGCTTGCTTTCTGAAAACAGCGGTTGGAGGAGGAAAGAAGGGCTGGATGGTCGGCGGTTTTGGCAACACTGGACTGTGACTGGAGCACTGATGGCAGGAAATGACGGTAGCTCTGGTAGTGATCCGGAAATGGAAGACGAATCGTGTAGCGGGAGTGCAGGAGGGAGTGAATGGTGGAAAGTAGTCAATCGGAAAAGAAAGAAAAACAATAGTCAAGGTAAACCCTCGTCGGTTATGTAATAATGAAACTACGTGTGTAACAGTAAATTGGATCTGTGCGGCTTTTAAAGTGACAGTGGGCTATATTCCTGCTGCGACTGTGTGCTTAATATTAATCAAACCACAAAAGACAAAGCCAAAATCACTCACTGCTCTTGACTGAAGGACTTCTGTAGCTTTAATAAGAAACAAATGAAGTTTTATTTTACATTAGATTATTCAATTTCTGTAGTAGGCTGTTAACTGAATACTTTAGACTTGCATTAAAAAAAAAAAACTTAAAGCACAGTTTGTTTGATTTGTATCCTTTTATTCTATTGTATTTGTCCTAAAACTTAAAGCACAGTTTGTTTGATTTGTATCTTTTTATTCTATTGTATTTGTCCTTTGCTTTTTTATTACTGACAGTTTAATTATTTTCAAGAATTTTGAGGGATTTTTTTTTTTTTTACTAATATGCGTTACCCTAGTATTCTGCTGTGGTATTGAGAATTGTGACATTTCGCTGGTCTCTAAAATGTAGATGTCATAGCAACCTTATTTACAGAAAAATTATATTTGATATATATTGCTATCTTTAAATAAATCATTCATATAAAGTTTTGGTCATATGGCCCACTCATAATTTTACCCAAAGTGACCTATACAATGCATTCAAGGTAAACATTTTATCAGTTCTTGTTTTCATTGGGAAGTAGCCCTATGACCTTGAATTAATTTTTCCAACTTTTGGGTCTACCAGCTCAACTAGATCCCTTGGCTAGTAGGTCAACTGCATTGTAAAACCAAAAAGTGCCTTTTACAGTGTGGTTAACCACCTAAACCTGCTTGTACCAGCTAGAAGCCAGCCATGTTTCAAACACAACTATGACTTAATCTAGTTTTAGTTTATGTTATTCAGCAGCACATGACAATCAAAGCTGTGAGAATGTTTTTCATTTGTGTTTGTTTCTTTCCCACCCATGCAGACATTTAAAAGGCCACCATCTGCCTGTCAGGACTTAAATCTTATAAATGATTAACAAACTCACAATAAAACAATATTTTATGAAAGGAAACCATGTTTGTGACATGTGGCATTTGTTGCAATTACTGCACTGTAATAAATATGGTTACGTCCCAGACAAAGAGTGTCTGGGGCTTCAAAGATGTGGATGTTTATGACCCAGAAAAACGTGGATGCTTCAGAAAAACCACCTCTTAAAAACATTTACTACCCATCCGAAGCCCACTGTGGAGGATTTCAAGTGCTGACGTCATGTAGCAGAATGGCAATAATAAACTTGATATTTCAAAGCAACGGAGGTCATCTCTGTTGCATAACAATCCTTTCAATTCATCCCGTTCCGGTACAATGTGGAGGGAATTATACATCTGCCTCATCCCTGCTCCATTTCACCCCACGGCACAGGAGGTGGCTTCCGTTTCATTGCACATCCGTACCGTGAGCTCGGAGCAAGTCTTCCAGAGAGGACTTTACTCGGAGGAGAGGGGGAGGGATGGTAGGAGCAGATGATCTGTGATCTGGTCGACATTGCCAAGGAGCAACGGATTACAAGAAAAGATAACAATTAGTGAATCTTATAAAAGACAAATTCATCCAAATAAAATATTTTTTATATATTTCGAAAATACATATGCATCAGAAATAAAAAGAAATCTAGCCCCAAACGAGCCAACTAAACAGCAGTGCTCAATGTACATATTGCACACATACAGTAGCATTGCAGAATTTGCCCTGAGCATGTATGTCAAGCTTTGTGTGTGTGTGTGTGTGTGTGTGTGTGTGTGTGTGTGAGTGAGAGAGAGAGAGAGAGAGAGAGAGAGAGACGTGTACACATTTCAATTTATGAATGGTGTTTTGTGTTGTGTTTGTTGTACATTTTGATGGTCAGCCATGTTCACCGTCACAATGGATGATAGCATTCTGTCCCGAGCCAAACTGTTCCTAGTTTTGGTTTTGTTCAAACCCACCATGGAGAACACTCTCTGTATCTGCATTTGAGTAGGGAAGTCTGCAATGCTACTGTATGTGTGCAGTATGTACATTGAGCACTGCTGTTCAGTTGGCTTGTTTGGGGCCAAAATTCTTTAAAAAAAATGTTTATACATTTGAATTTTGAAATATATAAAACTATTTATTCTATTTGGATGAATTTGTTTGTCTTTTATCAGATTTACCAATTGTTACAACATCTCTAGTACTTTCCTTAGTTTTAGGTAGCCAAAGCTAAGTTAAAGGGTTAGTTCACCCAAAAATGAAAATTCTGTCATTAATTACTCACCCTCATGTTGTTCGAAACCCGTAAAACCTTCGTTCATATTCGGAACACAATTTAAGATATTTTTGATGAAATCTGAGGGCTCTCTGACCCTCCCATAGACAGCAAGGTAACTACCACGTTCAAGGTCCAGAAAAGTACCAAGTACTTTATTCCACATTTTTGTCTCTACTGCGTCACTTGTGGACGCGCATTCACGACAGTATCATGACGCGAGCGTGTGGCGGCGCCGGCGCTTACCCAGATCCGGCGTGATGACGTCATTACTCCGGATCTGGGTCAGTGCCGCCACACGCTCGCATCATGATACTGTCGTGAACGCGTGTCCACAAGTGACGCAGTAGAGATGAAAATGTGGAATAAAGTCGTTGTTTTTGTTTTCTTTGCGCAAAAAAGTATTCTCGTAGCTTCGTAACTTTACAGTTGAACCACTGATGTCACACGGACTACTTTGTCGATCATCTTGGTACTTTTCTGGACCTTGAACGTGGTAGTTACCTTGCTGTCTATGGGAGGGTCAGAGAGCCCTCAGATTTCATCAAAAATATCTTAAATTGTGTTCCGAAGATGAACGAAGGTCTTACGGGTTTGGAACAACACGAGGGTGAGTAATTAATGACAGAATTTTCATTTTTGGGTGAACTAACCCTTTAAAGCTTCTGGTTGCAAAGCAGTTTGAGAGACTGTATCAATAATAATTTGGCATGGATTTGGCTATATTCCCCAACATCAGCTCTCACTATCTTTGATCACAGGTGATGTCATCTAGGAATCTAAAACCAAACTGCTGAAAAAAAAAGAGAGGGGGGTTACCTACAGGCTACAGCATTCATCGGATTTTGCTCTTCCAACTTACAACCCTGAGTGTGTGCATCCATGTTGGCTAGTAACGAACTTGCAGTGGGACACGAGTGGCTGCGGCACGGCATGACAAATCACCGTCAGTAAACTGATGCCTCGTTCTATTTATGACGTACTGACACAAAGTTCAAATGATTTGCAATGATCTCGTTGTCGTTGCTGGTAGGGCTGAACGATTTTGGAAAATAATCTAATTACCTTTTTTTTCTTTTCTTTTTTTTACAATACTGCGATTGCGATTTAATATGCAATTATTTTTTAAAGCTCTTTATGTTCTGTATTATTCAACAAAGACAAGCAATAAATCATTGTATAGTATGACCAACACAATGTTAGATAGATTAAACATAAATGTTCTTTTCTGCAGGCCAGGCCTATATGTTACGATGAAATTAGGTGATGCATGATGTAGACACGGTGCGCGGAAACAACAACATTCACTCAATTTCTGATTGGCTGATAGGTCTGTATAACTCGAGACAGCTATGAATTTGAAAATGAAAGTTATCCCTTACTTCTCAGCGTGAGAAATACAAGGTGTGGCGTGAGAGCATGTGAACTGGTTGAATGCGTGAGACTTGAGAGCCCTACAATTTCCTTCTTTTAAAATCATTATATCATGTGGGTCAACATATTAAGCTGTGAAGGAAGAGTTCAAATTCTCTCTGCAATCTCCTGTCAATAACAGTGGCCAAAGACCAAAATAAATAAATAAACAGAAGCCGTTTGTCCTTATTTTCACTTGCAGTAAATGTGCAACCTTGGCCTGAGATGGACAACATGATCTACAAAAACGTATTAAGTCCTTTCGAGTTCGCCTGAGAATCTAGAAGTGCTACAAGATAATGTTACCAAACAGTGTCAGGTAAACGAATGTAAAACGCATCAGTTGGTTTCCAATGCAGTTTGAGTGACAATAAAAGTGCCTGTGTCCTCAAAACACTTGTTATGTGAGAACAATAGAGTGACCAGCATGGCAGAACACAACAGGAAATAAAGGCCAATTTCCTTCACACGCTTGATAAAAGGCTCTTTCAAAGAGTGACAGCTCTTTCCTGTCAAAATCACTTATATCCTGTAAACAAGAGTCCAGTGATGTCATGAAAACATTGGCACAATGTTGAGTGAAAGCATTGCTTATAATAATTTTGTATTTATACAAATTCAAATGTTTTAAAACAGATTTTCCAGACAAATTCTGATTGAATGAGCCACGTTGTCAGACAATAACTGTCATCAAAATCAAATTCTGTCATCATTTACTCACCCTAATCTTGTTCCAGACCCTTATGTGTTCATGAATGAATCATTCGTTTGAGTTGGATCTTCTCAATGAATCGTTTGATCCAGTTCACAAAACTGGCCTGAATGATCGGTTCACAAAATGGACTGATCTGGGGCTTCTGCATCCTGTTTTTTTAAGCTTGACAGCACTCGCTTCCACTCATTGTAAATGCCAACAAGTGTCATATAGGGCTGTGCGATATTGAAGAAAAATGCGATATGCGATACCTTGTTAAAAAATGCGATATTCGATATGCGATACGATGTTGCTTAAAGTGTGTATTTAAAAATGAAAATTATAACCAATTTGCTTCACATTCTTTCTTGGAAAATAAAGAATCACTACAACTTCTGAAAGTGACCAGCGTTTACATTAATTTAAAACATTACCGACTGCGTTTACGAGAATGATCGTCGAGACGGGTACTATTGACATAATTCTGTGTGTATGTGTCTGTTCAAACATGAGGAGATGCGAAAGACGAATCAACTCGGTGTTCGCGCGTCGTCTGAAATGAGTCTCTCTGTGTGCGCGCGCGCTTTGCACGTGTAGAACTGAAGAGACGCTGTGCGAGATGCGGCTTGTGCGCGCGCTTCAGGTGTGAGTCAGACAGCAAGACGAGACGGCAAAGAGTTGTTTTCTGCAACTTATTGCACTAAACCCTTTTTTTAATGTCAAGCAATTCTCTGCTATATGCGTCGAACTAAAACTTTGACCTTTTGCAACGTTTTGATTTAAGTAGCCTATTATTAAAATGATTCAGATATCGCACGCCCTTGCGATATGCATATTGCGATATTTACATTTGCGATATTTCGATAATTTCGATATATCGTGCAGCCCTAGTGTCATACATTATTCAAAACGATATGCCTCAAAGACAAAAAGGGGTTTTCAAGCATGAAAACAGTCTAAAAAAAGTTTAATACAGCTTTAAATTAGTTTTTTTGTTTTTTCTGTACATTACAATGTCTTGTTTAATTTCATATTTTTTTCCAGAGTAAAAAATAATGACTATCATACATGTTTGCATTTTTACATACGCTGAATGATCATGGAACATTATTTCACCCATATTTTGACATTTTATGTTCACAAACATTATTTGTAACATTAAAGCAGACACTTTACTTTCATTTAATGCTTTCTACATATATAAAATCACTTTAGTAAATTTAATTTGATGCGGACACAAATGCCTCGTCTTATCTACTGTATATACATATATATATATATATGTATGTATGTATGTATGTATGTATGTGTATATACAGTGGGTACGGAAAGTATTCAGACCCCCTTAAATTTTTCACTCTTTGTTATATTGCAGCCATTTGCTAAAATCATTTAAGTTAATTTTTTTTCCTCATTAATGTACACACAGCACCCCATATTGACAGAAAAACACAGAATTGTTGACATTTTTGCAGATTTATTAAAAAGAAAAACTGAAATATCACATGGTCACAGTATTCAGACCCTTTGCTCAGTATTTAGTAGAAGAACCCTTTTGATCTAATACAGCCATGAGCCTTTTTGGGAAAGATGCAACAAGTTATTCACACCTGGATTTGGGGATCCTCCGCCATTCCTCCTTGCAGATCCTCATTCGAATTTAGTTTTTCAGCCATTTTGACAGCCCTATTGTCAAGCTCAGGATATTGTAGTTCACTGATCTAATCCACATTAAAGGAGGAGAGAATCTTTAGTCTGTCATATCAAAGCACAGGGAACTGCAACATTCACACCATTTATGTCAAAATAAAGGATTTGCGAACATCTCTGCGAGTAAAAGAAACATGAATCAGGTTGGATTTAGTCACTTCTAATCAACACGATGAAAACCAGTCGTTTCCAGAACTCAGGTCAGACCACATGACCGCTGGAATGAAACAATCGCTGGCTTTATCAAACAGCTTGTATTTATGAAACGATCATCAGCAATTATACGCGGCCGCAGGAAGTTTCTGGGGCAGGAGAAGCGATAAGATAAGCCTGGAAGAGGGCAGAACTAACATTGCAGGAGAAACACATTAAAATTCTCTAAAATGTCATTGCACGATGCATTTTAGCAACCGAATGAGTTAAATCTCAGCTTTCATGCATCACTAAATGAGCTCTGACCTGTGGCAGAGACACAAACTGGCTGCTCCGCTGACAGAGAAGGTTAAATACAGAACTGCTTGATAAGTGACTCTCCAATTAAGCTTAATTGGCCTTCATTGGTTAAACAGGAAAAGGAAAACAACGCTTTTGAGGACAAGCCCAGTGCTGAAAAAAAAAAAAAAAAAAGAGTGAGTGCAGGACTACAGCGAGACGTCGACGGCCTTGAACTGAAACGTTTTACTGACAGCTAAACACATCAAGCTGCCTGACCATGTGACCAATAACGAAATGCTAGTCAATACTATTGAATTGGATAAAAAAAAAACATTACTGACTTTGCTGACACACGGTACAATTTGTGTATTTTGGGGGGATAATTGAAAGAAAAAGTTACTACAAGAAAAACAGGCTGTTTATTTTTGACTCGAAACACCAAATTAGGTATTTTCAGAATTTTTCGCAGTGATGCCATAGAAGAACAATTTGCGGTTCTCCAAAGAACTTTTCAGTAAACAGTTCTTAAAATAACCTTTTTTTTTTCTTAGAGTGAAGAACATTTCAAAACTCGAAAGAACCTTTTTCCCTTATAAAGAAGTTTTGTTCAATGGAAAGAGTCTATGTTAAAGGTTCTTCATGGAACCACAGATGCCAATTAAGAACCTTTATTTTTAAGAGTGTATTGAATGCTAAACATTTTAAACACTAGCATGCAAGCTTGTCACAGTCAGCATCATTGGATATAAAAACAGTTCATTTGAAATTTAGTATAAAGCTTCTAAACCTGTCTGATCAGAGAAGTCAAAGAAAACTGATGTTACTTTCGGCTGTACATTGTGCAAATGTATCAAATTGTGCAAATGTATCAAATCAACCAGGTATTCCATGCACTGCACAGATTAGCACACTACATACTGAAAAATAGTATGAGTAGTATGCTTATCCAATACTTATGCTTAAGTATGCTTAGCTTTAGATGTTAACTTCTAATACTAAAATATGAGCTAAACACTCTGAACATCTGACTCAATGGTCTACTATGACATCCCTACATAACCATGTGCAAAGTAAAAAAAAAAAAAAAAAGCCTAACTGCGTTTTACTATTCCAGGTAAAAATGTTCAACATCAAATTATGTTTCTTTACCCAGGAATGTATATTCCCATGATTCTGTGATTATCCTTTTGTGATGCATGTAAAAGTAATTAAGCCATTCTTAGAATAAATTGCTTAGTCCTAAAAATAGTCACAGAACGTCATGTCAGCATGCTCATTTTATAGGTCTATTGTTCCTGTATAAGCATGTACTGAGCTTTTGTTTCACTTGGAAAAAAGTCTTACAGGAATACCATAGTACAGTGATTGTTTCAGATTACAAGAGATCCATTGACATTGAAAGATTTTCATATATACTTCCAATATGTGCATCTCCAAAAACTATAGTGTTAACATGGTTCATAGACAAAACATAATATTATCATATCAATATAACAGTATTATCATGTATGTGCAATAACAGGGCCATTATACAATTTTACAGGAGTGGTAAAATTATATATAACAATAATGTTTCATTAACACCAATAAACCATCTTTGATTAACATGAAACATAAAAATATTGTTTACAACAACTGAATTTAACTATTATGTTAAGCTAAATGTTACAATTTATATTGTGTTTAACATTTTAATTAAATTGATCTTTAATGATTCATTATGCTGACAGCAGTTTTCAAAGCTAATTTTGACATGATCATTGCATTAAACGTGCTGTAATATTGTTATCTAGCCCACGTGTATTGCATGAAGAAAGAATCTGATTTCTAATATTGTTTGCCAAAAGAAGGTCAGATGAAGGAGGTTAGAACATCAATCCATCCAGCATCAACTCCCATGCGGCTCAAACTAACACAAACCTTATTATCGTGACCACATTACCGCACATCTGTCAAAGTTACGCTCCATTTGACACAATAATTGAAACTCCTCACCCATAAAAACAGCATTTTAAGAGTTCATAATAAGAAAGCCCAATAAGTCTAATAAATACAAATCCACTCCAACCAACACAACGGCTGATGAGTTTTCATTATTACACACAGAATGATGTCAGCTTGTTTTTGAGGTCTTGATGCATATCGGGGCTCTTGGGATGCGACAGGCAAAAATACTTTTTCACTGATCAAACTTTAGGTTTCAAGCTTATATTATTCTATAAAATACTGTCTGTAGGAGTGATAAAATAAAATATGTTTATAAAAGATGTGTCTGTTTCTTGTAAAGGTCATTGGTCCAATTCCTGGGGATAAAAAAAGATAAAAACTGATGAAAAAAAAACTACAACTTACAATATTACAAGAAACTTTTGGGGAAAAAAATATGGCATTAAATTAAAATAAAAAATTGAATTATTAAATAAAAAATGTAAAACAAATACAATTATTAAAGAGATTTAACAACAAAATTAATAAATATTTAAATAAAAATGCTTACATTTTTTTTTACATTATGAGTGGAGGTCGACCGATTCATCGGTTTTGCCGATTAATCGGCACAGATAGTTGATTGGCGGAACTATCGGTTATCGGCAAAAATCAATGCCGATAGTTTTCCGGGTTGCGTCCATTGCTGGAGTGGCCGAGAAGGGTCCGCTGCCATTATACAGTACAAGAGCGGCCTCTAGAGGCGGAAAGAGTGTCCATAACCTCCTCTGAAAACACAATTTTTTCCTCAGATGAAGTTTATTTACAAGGAAATAAATGAAACAGAAATTGACTGCATAAAGTGATGTAATTTGGCCAATTTTAAAGACCAAGAAGAAAAGCTTCACAAAACAAAATTAATAAATAACAAGATCTAGAATCCAGAATATTACAGACTTTGACTAAGTAACCATCCAGAACACCTGATCAACATGCAGAAAACCACTTAGAATACGAATATGAATATGAAAACTCAAATATTTTTCTTACATGATGTTTATTTACAAGAAAAAATGAAACATACAATTTGCACTTCACTATCTCGCACAGCAACTGTGAGAATAGGAACAGGAAAAAGGCTGAGTCGAGAGAAAGTGAATAGAACAGAGTCCACAAGCGACCGCATGCCTCTCCTCTCTCCCACAATAGGCCAGAGGTATGTGCTCGAAATCCCTCTCATCTCAGATCCCAGGTCCGGAGCATCAGGGTCAGTGTCCCAATTGTCTGGAGCCACTGGAGAAAAGCGAGCGGGTTTAACCCTCGTGGCCCCTGAGTCCAGCGGTTAATGACTGATTCACTTTCACTGTCTCTACTGTGAGTCAACAGGCATTCACCAACCAGACTCAAACCACTGGGAAATAAGTTGAATCTGGATGTCAAAGACTAAAAAGATTATTATAAAGTAAGATGGTAAATTTGGTGTAGGATTTACTTGTAGAATTGAAACCATTTTCACTCAAAGTGCAAGTAAATTTCACAACACATTAAATTAAACAAGACACTTTTGAAGACTGAAAAAGTGTTTTATCTTTGCCTTTGAAAAAGCATTTTACAGTATACAGTGTTTCCCCTGCCATTATATTAGGGGGGCGGCCCACCCCCCCAACGGCACCCCCCGCCCCCCTTGAAGGTCAAGTTAATTTTATTTAATTATATTTTCTCTATAGCGCCAGATCACAACAGAAGTCATTTAAAGTTACCTTTCTGATAGAACAGGTCTATAACTCTTTTATTAAACAAACTAAATAGCCTTATGTTATTTATCTTATTTACTCGACGGCATGTCATTTCTGTCTCTACGTGACATGGTCGCGCTCTCTGTATCGCGCACAGCGGAGTTCCGCCCCGATGCGCACACGAACAACATCTCCAGAACTGCTCTGAGAGTCACTTCATGAGCATTTGACCGTTTCATTTGAGTAAAACTATCCTCATATCATATACACACAGAAATGAAAAGGTATTCACGGCAACCCGTCAAAATAAAAGT
Organism: Sinocyclocheilus rhinocerous; assembly: GCF_001515625.1. Lineage (NCBI taxonomy): Eukaryota > Metazoa > Chordata > Actinopteri > Cypriniformes > Cyprinidae > Sinocyclocheilus > Sinocyclocheilus rhinocerous. Next base: position 268,015 of record NW_015656163.1, read on the forward strand.
TTGGTTTAACTTGAAGGCATTGCGGCAGAAATATATTACTATTGTTGAGTAGAATTTACGTAATAGGCTGCTACTACTACTACTAGTGAATGTACACAAACAAAGGCAAACCTTTTACAATTACGATTATCTTTAGGACTAAAAGGAATAGTTTCTTCCACTGTTAGAAGGAAAAAAATTCAAGTGATTGCGCCGGCGCCACATGCGCGCACAGTTAAGTATTGCTACCTTGACAATGCAGCCTGTTCATTATCATAATAAAATACAATCAGTCAAACATATGGAAAAAAAATATGTAGTAAAAAAAAATATGTAGTAAAATCTGTTAAGCCGTTAAGGTTAAGTGATATCACTGTACCGCCGTGATGTTATGCAAAACATTTTGTTTTACGTGGATATTGGAACGTGAGTGAAGTACATAATAAATAATAATTTGCCATTCAAATAGCCTAGCCTACATCGCGAATACGGAAACATTTGATTTTGTGTGGAATGAGAGACCCAACGTTGGTTTTAGTTTCGTTTTAGCCTAAATGAATTCGTTTTGGCTTGTCGTTTATATTGCTATAGCTTCTTATGTTTTTAATTCTTGTTCTTTTCTAAACACTGTCAATTGAAAGGATTTGTTGTGGAGTGAGGGGAACTAAAATAGCCTAGCTATGTTTACAGTGTTTATTATAATGCTTGTAAACATTTCGCGTCGGCATTAGGCCTATTTCTGAATGGCATAATAAAATGCGACTTATACGCGAGGGGTTTTTTTCCCCTAAAAAACACATTTTTTATACACGTAGCGTATTTTAACCATGCAGCAAACCGTTTTAAATATTTTGATAAATTACTGAAAAAATAAATTAAATGACTTTTTAAACCATTTAACTGATTGTATTAATCGGTCAAAATTCTTACCGTCGGTTAACCGGTTAAACGGTTAAAATTAACATCCCTAGTTTTAAACCATTTAACTGATTGTATTAATCGGTCAAAATTCTTACCGTCGGTTAACCGGTTAAAATGAACATCCCTAACTATAATAAAAAAAATAGTTTTGTTGATCCTTTTGAATTTTTAAGCCACGCTTTCAGCCACTCAAAAGGACATTAAACTTCAACGCAAATTCAATTCCATAGGGAAAAATAGGATTTATAATATATAATATAATCTTATAAAGCAACCTGGTATCATTTCGACTGTTTTGTGTGACGTGATGATTTTGACTCAAACTGTTTATGAACAAGAACTGTTATCCGCACAAGGGTCAAATGCTGCAGACTCATCTAAGCGATGAAATCATTTTTCTCCTCCACAAGCAGCACTCTGTGATAAATTGTTCAGGATTAAATGCATGTAAGCCGTATGTCGGTCTTAGCCTACATTTCATTGAACCATGTGTGCAGCTCATACTTCAGATGATAAGTGGGTCATAACATCTCACAGTACTCTGTCACCATATATCACGACCCCTGACCAGACGGGTCGGCAGTCCTGACTCACATGGTGCCATCTGCATGCTGATGCTAATTCTGCATCACCGCTTCTCCATTCAGACCTCAACTTTTGCTTTGGTCTCAGTGTTCTCCACAGAATGCTAAGAATGCAGTAGGGTTGTCGCGATACCATAAAAATGTCTTGCAATACTATACCACCTGAAGTATGACAATACAAAATAGTATTGTGATACCATGCAGTATTGTGTTAATTATTCATTCAAATCTACAGAATGAACCAAACTGTCCTTAATACATATGTCCTTAATTTGATACCGGATATGCCGGTATCAAATTTTCATGTTGCGATTAACTGCTAATGCTTTTATCATGGTATGCGGTATTATCACGATGTTGAAATTTAGTTTTAAAAAGTGCAAGTCTATTAATGAGAATGAGTGGCTATTGTAACCAGTCAAATGGAATCAGTGTAAACTAAATCCATCTTAGTAGAGATGCACCGATTGACCGGCGAGGGACCAGAATTAGCCGGTTTTTCGCATGAACGGGCGGGACCAGTGACCGGCTGTCAGTCTGCCGTTTCCGAGCCGGTCTGTTTTGACGTCACACTTACGGCGACTGATAATGTATTGATGTCGTGCCAGATGAGGCTTGCGCAGCCTGAGTGAGTGTGTGAGAGAGACTCGTGCAGAAATCAAAACAAATGAGCGCAACAGCACACACAGAAAGTTATAGATGCATACTGCGGTAGCAAAAACAACAAATTTATAATATATGATTTAGGTACGCAACATTGCACGACCAAAATGTTTCAACATGATTGCAATGTGATTTTATACAATAGTAGTTCAATAAACAATAAGTTAAAATTAAGAGTCAATGATTCAGTAACCCATTCATAAAGACAGTAGTCACTTGCTTCATTTCAGAATAAACTAGCCGTTTGAACGAATCTGTTGAATGAAGGACTAAATTATCTAATTCTGAAAATATTTTCAATTCATTTCTCCTGATAAACTGCAGCGTGAATAACAATATCTCATTGCAAAATGAACTGAAGCGTCAGGCAAACAACAGCACATAAGGTGTGAATTCTATACAGTACACTACACATTTATTATAAAATGAATGATTTAAATAGTGTACCTGCTGCACATACAACATTACTTATGGTACTACAGTACTGACGATAACACCTTTTAAAAAAAAAATACAGCAAGTATTTTGAAGTATTTATATCACGATACTGCCGGTATACCGGCATATTTAGCCAGAAATTGGGTTTATAATAAAAATATAGCCTATGTTAAAATCCATTTATTGGTAATCTATGAATTTAAAGGGGTCCTATTATGCTTTTTCACTTTTTCAACTTTATCTAGCATGTAATGTTGCTATTTGAGAATAAAAAGGTCTGCAAGGTTACGAAGTTCAAAGTTCACTCTAAAAAGAAATATTCTCTTTCACAGGAATCATATTTCAAGAACTACAACAAACAACTACTACAAAGCGCTTATTCCGGATATTGTGAAGTCACAATGTCCCTCATTTAAATAATTCCTGCCCACGATTGAGCTGCACTAGACAAGACGAAGAAGAAGAGCTGCTCTAGTAGCATATTTCAGGATTGGCTTCGTCGAAAAAGGAACTAAACAGAGCATTCGAGACAGGCTGGGAAGAGAGGTGCTGCAATAATGCAAAATATGTAAAAAAAATAATTAAAAAAATTTAATTAAATAAAAAGAAAATGCATTTTTGGAACAATTAAGCATGAAAACCTATTCTAGTACACCCCAAAAACCAAATAAAAGTTTAATAAAAGGGCATAATTGGACCCCTTTAATACTATACAAAAGATCTGAATTATTTTCTCTTTGTTTTCCAACTTGATGCATATGAAACTAAATAGATTATTCATAACAAATAAATATGTGTTTGGATCAGCATTGTTATTGTTAACTAAAAAAAATTACTGAAAATAATAATGAAACAAAATATAAATATTAGATTTTTTAAAAATCAAATTTTTTTGAAAAAACAAAACGAAACAAAAATACAAATTCTAGTGAATCTAATCACTAACAATACTCTTACACATTGAAAAAAGCAAAAACACCATTACAATAATAGACAAAATAACAACCGTAAGACATGTAAACACCTTAATTCATATACTTTTATCAGGGAAAGTTTGTAAACGGATTAAGAAAAACTTAATGTTTTGACCTTTAGCCCAATTACTCTTTGCATGTAAATATGATTACCAGCACTCTTGCGGTTCATTCAGTATGCATGTCTGTTTATGTTTTGACATGAACACCAGAGAAAAACCAGATGATCTCATTTATAAGTCTGGCATCAGTGCACAAGCAGCTTCACATTGAAAACAAAACACACAAACCGCAAAACTAATATGAAGCATTTAGTACCAACCCTACATTCTCTAAAAGTCAGTCAGATGCACATCAGTTGAATTCTACATCCATGTTGTGCTCAAAACCCATTAACAACATGTTCTTCTTGATCTTCTTGACTAGTTTGAGACTAGAGAACAATCCCAGAGAACTGCATCCATTAACACAAAGCACACTCTGGAGGAAATGTGTTAATAATGGGCCTCCACAGTCAGAAAGCATCCATCCATTCATCAACCAATGCCAGATCACATGTGGCATATGGCCGGCGATTGGATTACAGCAGTTAAATCGACCACAAATGCGCATCCCTGACACATGTGGGCACATAAACATACATGCTGAAAAAAAATAAGGAAACAGGCTGTATGACACCCCATTGAGCCTACAAAGAAGTGTTTGAAAAAGCAGTAGGCTACAGTACACGTCAATTGAGCAGTTTCTTCCACTACGGTCCCTGATGCATGAATACTGCAAGACGTCACTCGTGTGGCTGAGAAACGCCAACATCTCTGACAACAAAATGGATTGTGATGTAATTTGTTCAATGTTCAAATACTTCCTTGGATAATGAAACACTGTGACGCTTTCATAACTTCGCTCTGTTTGTCTGAGTGGCCTGACATGTCAATTTATGACACCACTGAAATGAGTTCAGTATGTTAAACAATGAAAGGGGGGAAAACATTATTTGTGCAATTTAACTGGGCGCTTATAGTGCAAAAATTACCCACTTCAGCTTCATTTACTGCCAAACTCTCATATAGATGTTGCAGTAAAGCCATGATGGCAGAAACCGAATGGGATGAGTGACAGAACGAGGAGATAACCAACTTATATTTCATCTGCAAAACATAACATGCTTACATTGGGCCTGTAACGTGATTATATGCGGCTGGAAAACGCATGCTCACACATTCACCTCTGGTCATGCTTTAAAAAAAATATCTTTGCAGCATGCAGATCCACCAACTTTCTGCTGTAGATTTCATTCTAAAGACATGTTTAAGTTAGAAGCCTCTTATAATTTAAAAAAATCTGCATTTATTATTCATTTGATCAAAAATACAGCAAAAACAGTAAAATTGTCAAATATTTTTACAATTTAAAATAACTGCTTTCTATTGTAATATTTCGTACAATGTCATTTATTCCTGTGATCAAAGCTGAATTTTCAGCATCATTTCTCCAGTCTTCAGTGTCACATGATCCTTCAGAAATCCTTCTAATATGCTGATTTGCTACTCAAGGAACATTTCTGCTCATAAATGTTAAAAACAGCTCATATGTTTGTGGAAACCGTGATACATTTTATTTTTCAGAATTCTTTGATGAACAAAGTTCAAAAGAACAGCATATATTTGAAGTTTAAAATCTTTTGTAACATTATAAATGTCTTTATTGCCCCTTTTGATCAATATAATGCATCCTTGATGAATAAAAGCATTCATTTCTTAATCTTAATCATTTGTAACCACACTCAGAGATGCATTGTGGGACTGAATCCATACACAATAACAGACAAAAGGGTAAAGCGACGTCAATGACAATGCCAAAATTAGCAGCAGCAGATATTCCCTGGGCCAGTAAATCATCTCCGCTGATACCTGCGCAGAAACGCACGACAGCGTGCAACACAAGAACATCTAGAAGAAACTCAATCAGGGCGTCTCCTTCACCCAGCTGCAAGAGGAGATGGTGTCGGGGTGGACGCGTGCACACTGACGAGTGAATGATGGATATATACCTGCTCAGATTTCATATGTGTATTCATGTCCTTATAGCGAAGAACAATGTCAAGTGTTCGAGCCAAAGATCAGGACACAGGATACAGCCAGAGGTTAAAGACGGTGTTACACAACCTGCCTTGCAAATAAAATAAATGTATCCACAGCGTCCTATCAATCAAATCATGAGCCAAACACATCTAAATGAGATAAAGACGCACAACAACAGTAACTTGTAAACACAATAGTGACATTCAAACTGTTTAACCTTATTCAATTTCCAATGTGAAGGCAGCAGTGGACTACTAGTAACCAATAGGATGTCTAAAATAAATTTGATATAGGAAAACAAGATATATTTCTAGCTTCAACATTATTTGTTCTTCAGACATTCATCTTTAGTTTATACACAATAAGTGTCATCTGTATGCAAAGTGACCTGCATTTGGTTTTTGACCACTTAAAATTGATAAAATTCAACAATTTGCTCATGGAGCCACATTGAGATCCCCACATCTCTGGAATTGGACCATATATGGCCTTAAAAATAAACATACCAAAAGAAAAGTTTGTTAAGAACCAGAATCTTAAAGGATATTAAGATATATTTAATACTTCTTGAGTTACAACCATGCAAACCTTTGGGAAAATTTTTTTGAACTGTAATATACAACAACAAAGATTGCCAAGTCAACAGATTTCACTAATAGACCAAGCAATCACTGTGTAAAAAATAATATAATGATGCTGCCATCTTTCTAAAGCCATTTTACCCTCCTGTATTTTGGTTCCAAATCTCAGTTGAAATTTTTTATTTTGACCACCCTCTACACAATAGTGAATTACTTAGTAAACATACATCCATGAGATTTAATATTTTGGCTTTCTTCACTATTTATGTTAGTCTTTCTTGTTAACAAATGCAAAAATTTTAGTCTGGGAAGTTTCTGAAATTTGGTTGATTTGACACAGAATAACCCAACAGCATGTTTGAGAGCTGATAAAACACTCAGTTTTTTAAAAAGATTACATTTTCCACATTCCAAAACCAGCAAAAAACATTCATTGTTGTGATACTCGCATCTCCGCCAAATGACAACAGTTACACAAATGCGGTTCGAATAAACAAACAGGCCTGTTGTGGTATCAACCAACAGCTGGCAGAGATCTGCTCTGATGATGCCAGTCACAAGTGTTGGTCATTAACAAGTACAAGAGAGAATGAACCAGACGGGTGACTGATTACAAACCAAGTACAAATTTGCATGGCTAAAAGATCCATGATATGCAATCAAAAATATAATGTAAATAATTATAATAATAATAATAATTAGTGGTCGACCGATATTGGTTTTTTGACAGCCGATGCCGATGCCGATATCTTGGAAAGCAGGGTGGCCGATGGCTGATATAAAGCCGATATAATTTTATTTATTTTAATTAATATTTAAAAATAATTTGAAAATGGATTTAAAAATAAATGTTAAATAAACACATGTATACTTTAGATGACAAAGTATTTTTCATAAATATTTAATAAAAAATATAATAAAAAAGGAAGTAAACACTGTAACCAACAGGGCAATCAGTATTCTGGGAAGTTTGTGTGCATTGGGAATCATATTTTTTCAAATAAAGCTAAGGTAACACTAATTTTACATACAGCACACTTGTTTGTTTAACCGTTCTATCTGATTATTAGACAGATTTCTGTTCGTAATAGACAGAACTGTTAACGACGACAGCGAACAAGAGGGAGAATGTGAGCACTGTGTGCTCAGGTGCTGCCGCTCTCAGCGCCGTCAAAATAAAAGCCTCGAAAGCATCGGCCAAACAGGAAAGGTTATCGGCCGATGCGATATTTAAAAAAATGCCAAATATCGGCCGATATATCGGCCTTGGCGATATATTGGTGGACCACTAATAAAAATCTTCGCCAATGCACACAAACCAAAAGTTTCTGTGATATTTTGGTCTGTAGATATGATTTGAGTTTGTGGACTGCCTATTTTAAGATTTTGAGGAATCATTCATGTTTGGCGTATAAACGTATTTGATGAAGTTTCATACTCCACATCAATGGTTTCTATAAATCACTATAAGCATTAATAATAGCGACTACTGCCTTAGGAAAGGCCATTTTTGATGGGCTCCATTAGATGTTGAATGAGTTGCCAGTAAGTATGAAGAGCAGATGGTCTCTACTAATCCATTTCATTTGGAGTCCATCTCATCACTTCTGGTTAAACATGAAATATCCTTGTAATATCACACAATGAGGTCAATAACAGCGATAAACCGTTGTCTTGGCATACTTTGGGCCTGATTGCCACGTCTCAAGATATTCTTTTCCTATCCAACGGATTAGATGCACAGCTAAGATTCATATGTTTGTTGTCTCACAACCCTGTCCTATTCAATCAGACTGGTATTACAGTACACTGAAACACGTTTCCATATCCGACACACTAAAACAATGCAAATAACCCATCAAAATGCCTACTAACTTGGTGCACATTAAACAAAGAGTTACTGCTCGATGTGAGGGTAGCGAGCAGCTGTCCACCTGTCCTGACAGATGTTATTTTCAAGAGAGGACTCCAAAATTAGCTTTAATTTCCTGTCATTATGTTATGAATGCATTCAGGAGTGCAATGCAAGATAAACATCCGTCTGCAGTCACTGTGCCACCTAAACCCAGCGATGGGAAGACAAACTTCTCGTTTCTCCCAGGGAAATGTAAGGAAACAACGAGGAAACTTAAACATGCCAATAACAATGAAAATGCACAACTTTCTTAATCTAGTCAAGCCAAGGCACCTTTATATACAGCATTTCACACAATAGAGATTGTTTCAAAGCTGCTTTACAGTAATAAACAGTAACAATGTTAACGTTGCAAAATTGCATCAATCGTGTTGCATCAATTTTAAAGCGCTTTCAAATTTCAGCTACAAAGCATCTCTACAGAAGACAACAGTGTAGTGCCCTATGAAATCCATTTTATTTTTTCCCAAATTCTGTTTTATTTTTTTCCAAATTCATTTTTTTCCGTCTTAATTTTTCTGGACTCCTTTCTATGGGTAGGCCTAAATTAAATTTCATTAATCAAAAAGCATGTCTAACTAATTCAAATCATGAAACTTATTTAACATCAATTTATTAAAACACTGAAACCACTGCAAGCTTCAGTATGTGTAGTAAATGAAACCGCACGTCTGCTTAATATTTACAGATACTAGTCCATATCACGATTTGATTAAAGTGAAATGACCTACTTTTAATTACTTCATCCAAACTTTGACAAATTCCGTGACATTCCGCGTTATACAGTAAATTCCATTTTTATGAATGGATTCTGTAATTCCGTCCGCGTTTTCTGCATTGCAGAAATCATAGGGCCCTAACAGTGTCATTGTTTAGATTCAGAATTGAGATTAGGGCTGTGCGATATTGAAGAAAAATGCGATAACTCATTAAATAATGCGATATTCAGTTCAGTTCAATGAGTGTCAACGTTGTCAATTGTTGCCTACATCAAGAGTCTATTAAGAGACTATTTAAAATGCACACTGAATACCATAGTCTTTCACCTTGTCAATATTCTCACCTCACTTCACCACAATGCGGCAGTGGCATCTTTGTAGTTTGTTTAACTTCTACCAAATGACAGATCAATTAGCGCTGTAGAGTTTGATTGGATGAACGGCCTTTGATGTCAACAACAACAGATCTGGGATTTAATAAGTCTATTTATGCATGCATGACTAGACGGTTAGCTGCTGTGTGTTATTTGCATTTAATGTCGGCATTAAATCTAAATGCATCCTATCTATTTTCTAAATGATCTTAGTGTGAACATTTCTCTTGTGCATAAGCATATATTTAACTATTTTTAAATGCAATGCTCATTTCTTAAAATCCAATCAACAACCGATAGATTGAACCCAACCCTACATTTTTTATTTTTCAAAAATCCATTTCACTCGGATGCAATACAGAACAAAATATCTGTCGCTACTTCCGTTTCATCACAACTTTAACAATGCATTTTTCCCACCATCTGCAACCAAATCACTTTTGAGGAAAATAAACACTGATAGTTCACATATGGTTGTCTCTATGTATTAGGCCTAAACTAGACTAGGAGAAACTATTTTAGTAGCACACTTCACCTTGAAGAACAATGCACTTCTGAGTCTACAAAGTATAAAGGCTTTCCAGGTGGTTTCATCCTTAGAGACGGGGATGCAATTTCGTTCGGCAGCATGAAAGAACTGAACATCTGTATTACTGATATGGCTATAACGAAAATGGCTTTATTAACCTTGACACAAGGACTTGGCTGTGTAACTTGTCTAATCAAACGTGCAATTACCTGACCATAATCTGATACACGCTGGCCGTTCAGAAGACAGAGAAAACACTCATACTGAAGTCCTTTGAGTGACACACACAGCATAAAGATGCTTGCACTAAATTCTAAACTCTTTATTCTGCTCTAAACAAAGAAATCATAAGTGCTTTAATGTCTTTGTTTAGAGCAGAATAAAGAGTGATCACTCATTATTAACTTTAAAGCAGCACAGGCTGTTCATTCCCTTACAAAAAAGTACAATGGCATCAGATATGGTATTTTAATATACACTATGCTACTGAATGATTGTCACATTCATATGCCATGGTATTTACAAGGTGCGTCAAAGAATACCATGAAATCCAAAAACAAACATGTTAGTGTTGTTAGTGCTATCTGTGGTTTCCACAAAAGAAAAGGACAAAAAATGTGATAGACCAAAGCCTACAGTACAGATTATACTTAAAATATATACTTAAATATCGTTGTAAATAAAGTATCATTACATAGCAAGAAATATACTATCTGATATTTGTCACTCAAGCATCACAACCGCAACTAAACAGTAAACATAGTAAATAAACATTCACATTTCAATATGTCTACCATATAAACGGCATGTTATTGTGGTATAGTTTCAGATGACCAAACTCTTAATTCTGCCTTGCAAAGACTAATGGATTGGAAACATGTGCTATGGATAATCACTACAATAGAAAATTTGACAATAGCACTGGATTGTTGATCCAAAAGAACATTCAAGAGCCCTCTAGTGGATATCTCTGACAGCCTGCGTTTAAAATCAACTTTATCTTGACTGCCCTTTGTGTTATTTAAAGCACAGTCCCTGGGCTACATTTGAACCTGATAACTCCAGAGATACAGGAAAATCCCATAATAAATACAATAAAGATACAAAATGACAAAATGCATGTGTCATGAGTCTGTGTTTGTGTGAGATTTTCACCTGAGTTCTCAGTATTGTTTCAAGGACACACACACACACAACAGTGAGAACTCGGGTAAGGATTTTTCACAAACCTGTAAAACAGAAGGACTTTCTCAATACTTAGTGAGCTGTCAAACAGACATCATATTTGGGCATCATTTGCGTTGACAACAAGGAACGCGCCCAAAACGCCCAAAGCTGCTGCACGCGACTGTGACGCCTAGGTAGGCAGCTCATTAGGTCACAATCCATGGGTTTACATTACTAAACCTGACACATCTTTACTAAACTAAAAGAAACTCACAGCAGCTATTGTTACAAAAATCGCAACACAATAAGTAACAACCATAGACTGTCTTGCCTGGTAGTGGGCTACTTTTCAAAAAAGTGAACCTTACCTTCAGCATTCAGAGTAAAAGAAACTCCCATAACGTCAGTCTCATTCCTTTAAAATACAGAGCCAGTGAATGATCATATTCCACACAGAAACACTGATGTTCTCAGAGCAGCTGGTATCTTCACCCTCCACTCACTCAAGCCAAATACTGGCGTTTGTTCGGATCACATGAAGCCGGTCTGTGGCTCCGCCCACCGCGGCAGATGATTGGTTGAGCTGTTGCAAAACTCCGCCCACGCACTTGTTCACAGGGAGGGAGGGCAGGTATATACACTATATACAGAGGTAAATACACTTTTCACCCAAGGTATTTCTGAAAACTTCATAGTTTTCACATCAGGTCATTTAGGTTGAGATTGTTTGGTCTTCGGGTATTTAAGGTTGAAATATTCTTGGATGTCAGTTGAAAAACAACTATGATCTGAACCTGGAGTAATAGTGGCCCCAACTGGAAGACTGAAGAAACCCTTTTTTACAGAAGGACATCAAAGAATGACTTTTTTTTGTCTTAAATACAAATTAGGATTTTGAAATAAACCACATTGAGTGTGCTTGAATTACATATTTAAAACTATTTAGTGAAGTTAACTTATTGACAGTTTTTTAAAACAACATTACGTTTTCTAATTATATATATATATACACACACATACATACATACATACATACATATATATATATATATATATATATATATATATCATC
>NW_015656163.1:280021-300489 GCF_001515625.1 Sinocyclocheilus rhinocerous
TATCATCTTATATTAAAATGAAAAAATAAATGAATAATAATAATAATAATAATAATAATAATAATAATAATAATAATAATAATAATAATAATAATAATAATAATAATAATAATAATAATAATAATAATAATAATAATAATAATAATAATAATAATACAATACTAGAATTGACGATGCATTTATTAAAAAATTTCTGTGGCTGACCAGTAAAAACACATTACACTGGCCACTGGTTCATGTGTACCTATGCAATACTTATTAATAATAATAATAATTAAGAAAAGAAATAATGATATTTAGGTATTTATGAAAATATATATTCTGCTTGGATGTTATGTTATTTGCTTTTCTATTGTGCTGCTTTGTCAATTGGAATTTCCAAAGAGGGATCAATAATTCTTCCTTTTCTTTTTATCATTATAATAATAATAATTATGCAGCTTGGTCTTGTCATAGCACTTGCATATCGTTGCTCTTTTGTTGATTTTGATTGCTTCCATTGTTCTCATTTGTAAGTCGCTTTGGATAAAAGCGTCAGCTAAATGACTAAATGTAATGTAATGTAAATGTAAAATTATGCAAACTAATAAAATATTAATATTACAATAATTAAAAATAACATTTAAAATGTATCAGAGTATAATAAAAAATAAAATAAAGACAGTTCCACTTATCTATCAGTATTATGCTTAGTAATAATATATACGCTTTATTACCATTGTACTTCTAAACAAAACACTTGACTACAATATTGTTTAAAATCATTTATGAAAAGGACAAACTAATAAACTACATTTCCCAGTAACCCTCGGCGTCCGTGACGTACCAATCCTGAGACGATGCCGTTGCTAGGCGATGCGACGCTCTCACACTCACACACACCGCTTCCGAGTTCAGTTACATCTCCGTTGCGTTTAACATATAAACAATCTCTCCTTTAAAAATGATTAGTTGTATATGAAAGCGTTGTGTTTTACTCTCACGCCAAAGAACATGTCATCAACGCAAGAAACTCTCTTCTCACTGGAACTGCTGATCGATTTCGTTCGCTTTGACGGTTCACGTGACAATGTTTTGGATCCTGCTGTGGCTGTTCGCTTCTTAGATTTCCCCACACTGCTGATATACCAATCAAAACAAGAGGATCGTCCATCTAAATCAGGATACGCGGATCTGTGCCTATCACCTGAGGCTATATCTCAACCAGATGATGGAGAACATCTCAAGTATTCCTTCCATAAAGGCAAATCGTGTCTTTTTAAAATCAATTTGCACTCGTTACACGCTCATCTCATGAACACCCCTCTCTACGCAATGGTGTTGGATGCAAAAGATGAGATTCCTAAACTTATAGGAAGCTCGTTGATTTCGCTCGCTAAAGTGACGGAGAAAATCAAATTGGATGTTGAAAAACACGGTATTGGCAACCCATCCGCTTATGGAGAGAGACTGACCACCCCAATATGCAATCTAATGGGCAACAGCATAGGTGTTATTTCTCTGGCTTATAAGATTGTAAGTCTAGGAGCTCATTTAATTCCTCACATGCCAGAAAACAGAGTCTATGAAGTCGGTGTGACCCGTGGAAAAGGAGGACAAGACCCCTCAGTGCATGCAAGATGTCCTGAAAGAGATGAGATGCCACCAAAAGTACGTGAGAATCATTCTGTGAATGTCCTTTTACAACAAATAAGCCTGGATGGACAATCTGCTGATATTGTGATATCAGAAGCAAAGCAGCCAGGGGTTCCAGCTTTTACTCAAACTGAAACAACAGAGAAAAAACAGAGAATCTCATGGTCTGAGGATGCACAGGAATACACCACATTCTGCCCTCCGCCTCTGGTTTACAGCTCCAGCGTGAAGAACCGACAGGAGAGGAAAAGTAGGATGTTAATAATAATGATCAAAACTTTGATGAAAAACCTATTGCACACAATCTACTACATGCCTTGTCATTTGATTGATAGTTGATACTTTTTTAGCAAGTAAAAGGCCTTCAGCTCGTGCTCCAGATGTCAAATCTTTACTGATTTTTATGAAGTAAACATAAGAATAACTTGCACATTGTTAGTAATATTTCAAGATGAGCATTTACTGAACTAAAGCAACTTAGGTTTACTTGATTATCCAGACATTTTTTAGAAAAATCATATTCAAATGTGAGTATCAAATGTGATCATCAGGCTTTTGAGGAACATTAATTAGTTCATCCCTCAATCATCATTGTATTGCATTGCATTATATATTTTGATCATGTAAATTTCATCTTACTAAGACAATATTGGAGATATAGAGTGACTTTTATGTAAAGTAGTCTGTTACACTGTTATAAAGATCTCATCGATTTACATTACAAGCAACAGAATTTCATCTTTTTGGCTATATAAATATATCAGCATCTGCACCAAATTTCATATTTTTGCTCAATAAAACTGAGCTGTTTTTTCCTCCATATTTTCACCATATCATACTATATGAGCCATAAAGCCTGATGTATCGAATATGATACTCAACAAAAACACATACGCAAACTGTTTCATTTAAAAAAATAACTATTATTTCCTATTTCAGGCTTTACGGGGTTACTTGCAGCAATGGAGAGCCTTAATATTGAGGATCTAGAAGATGGAAATAATGAAGTAGAATCATCTGACATGCGTGATTTTGCAGAGATAAAGGCGGACGGATCGATTAAGTTAACTTCAACTCCAAGGACGCAGCATAAAGAGACGGATTCAGCTCCATTTGGGGATGTTATCAGACAGTTACCACTTCTGAACGCTTTACTAGTTGAACTCTCACAGCTGAACATCCAGACGGCGCAGCAGCAGCCCTTATCGGTTCATCCTAACCTTGCGTGCTTGTACACATCAGCACAGGTACCGTCAGAAGCAAAACCCAAAGCTGAGAATCAGAACCCTAAACAGAGACTTGATCAATGCAAGATGAAAGCATTAAAGAGTGCAACTGGTGCGAAGAGAAACAAAGCAAAGTTGCAACCTAAGAAGACGCTTAAATACGGCTTGACAAACACTTTTCGTCTCAGACTCAAACTGGTCAAACAAGGTACCAAACGACACGAATGCATCGAATACCAGAATGCAAAACGGGACCAGCCATCATCGTCTAACCATAAACGTGTTCGCAAGGCAGTTAGCAGAGGTGTTCGTTTAGATGAAACTGTTGAAACATTAATAAGCAGTTTTGATATGCACCCAACACCAATTCAAACTCCATCAAAATCACAAACAAGACCAAGAATTGGAAAGCATATCACAAACGCACCAAATGAGGAAAGCCATTTGACTGAGAAAGACAAAAAAGCTCAAGTTCATATTCCAAGTCAGGATTCAGACCGCAGTGACCAGCATTCAGCTTCATCTATTCATGATTCAAATCTTAGCTTCCAGAGAGGAGATAGTAGAGCGAGCAGTAATGGCTTGAGTAATGGCTTCTACGGACAAGAAGAGTATCAGGACGACTTCACGAGCCTAAATACAACCGAGGGATACTCACCCGACCCGTTCAGCAGTCCAGAACCTAGCAGACGTAAAAGAAACAGCGGTTCGAGCACTTCAAGTTCCTCTCATCCAAGCAAAGGTCTACCTGTTCCTGCCAAAGCGGAGAACTCTCCACAACGTGCTTTTAAAAACACGCACGTCATCCGACCACGTCTTCAGGCCTCCGCTCTGAGTCTGTCTTCAGATGAGGATGAGTTTGAGTCCGGAGGTCACAGGCCTGGATCGCAGAGCACTGGACAAAAGACTCCATCTGTGCGCAGGACATTTGGAAAATCGGAGAGCTTTGACAGTGACCCTGGTGATAAGGGCATGACATTTAGCCGGGTGTCAGAGGACTCCGATTTAGCCGCTAATGACCCGGTGCTAAAGTCCATCTCATCTTCAGAGCATGATGAGGAACGGGGTGAACTGGGCTCTCTGGGACTGGACAAGAATTACCATCACATTTCAGAACTGGTGATCAGCAAACTTCCAGGATATACACTGTGATTAGACCATGTTAATTTAATAACAGTGAAAATGAGTTTACACCAGAAACCATCAAACATCTGATTTATTAGTCAATATGAATATGTTTTTATATACTAAACTGTTGCATAGAACTGCATTCATTAGCAAGCAGTTATTCGTGTATTCATTCTGTTTTAACAAATGCAGCTTTTGATATGTTGGCATGTATTTACGAGATTTTATGATTAATTAATCTATTTCAGAATTTGTGGAACAGCAAATAAAAAAAATATTTGTTACAGCAATAAACAAACAGTTGTTTCCAAATCACAGCCTTAAATCCATTGATAAATGATTAATGAACCAGTGTTAAGTCGTTTAGAAGGGATAAAATGGGAATGTGGATTATATTGAATTAATATTTGTTGTGAATGAGATGCGTCATGCTTTCCTGACAAAAAATGACCCTGTATATACACTTAATATTTTAAAAAATAACAGTAATGTTGTATAATACAAATTTGATAAATATACATTATATACACACATATATAATACATTAACTTACAAAAAGCAATGCATTTGTTAGTTTTTATTCATCTTTGTTAACTTTATTTAATAAAAGTACAACTGTTTATTGTTAGTTCAAGTTAGAAAATTATATTTTTATTTTTTAATGTATGTTATATTTTACTTATTGGCACACCACCTCCACAATATTTCTTTAATTTTATTAAATTATTTCTTAAATTCAAGTTAAACTGTTTATTTTAGTAATGCATTTTTTTTTTACTAAAAAGCTGCAGATAATCAGCCACGACCCTAAAGTAATACAATTTTAAGTCCTGTAAATATAATTATTCGACAACATATAATTTACTACGGTATTTCTCCTTAGCCTACACCTCTTTGAGAATAAATAATTTGAGAGTAAAATAAATCGTGCATTCATTTAAAACAAAAACAGCAGATTAGTGCATATTCCTTGTCAGAAATGAATACATCCTTACGCAATTAACTAAATTAAGTTGCACGAGACCCATTTTTCCTCATTTATAAACTTTGAATCCTGTGGCGCCGCGTTACTTCCTCTGCGCTTGCGTCATATTATGCTGCCGGAAGTTATGTAGCAGTGTGTAACTCGCCAAAAAACTAAAAGAAGAAGAAGAAGAAGAAGAAGAAGAAGAACGTAGCAGCAGTGTACATGTGTGGGATCCAGACCTGAAATAAAGCAGCAGGAATCATCTGTAAATGATGAAGCACGTGTTCCTGACCGGCGTTCCCGGTAAAGTGAAACATACATTTACGAAGTAAACGCAATAGTCGCGCGTTCTGTTCTGTCTCCACCTCCACATCACATTCAGTAGCGATTCCCATAGAAATGTGTAGAAACTCGAGTAAACCAAGGGCGTAGAATTTAGTATGGACGCTATGACACGTCCTTACCAATTTTCAGCGACTACTAAATTATCCCTAGCAATAGTTTTAATCAAACAATTAAATATATGTGTATGTAGCCACTGTTGACTATATAAGAACATAGTCAAAGTGTTTGAGACATACGAGCACAGTTCAGCTGAATGATAAAGTTTACCCTCTTTAACTTTGTTCTGCTGTTTTGTGTTCATCTGCTTCTCCCATTTGCTCTTTTTATAAACTTTGAATCCTGTGGCGCCGCGTTACTTCCTCTGCGCTTGCGTCATATTATGCTGCCGGAAGTTATGTAGCAGTGTGTAACTCGCCAAAAAACTAAAAGAAGAAGAAGAAGAAGAAGAAGAAGAACGTAGCAGCAGTGTACATGTGTGGGATCCAGACCTGGAATAAAGCAGCAGGAATCATCTGTAAATGATGAAGCACGTGTTCCTGACCGGCGTTCCCGGTAAAGTGAAACATACATTTACGAAGTAAACGCAATAGTCGCGCGTTCTGTTCTGTCTCCACCTCCACATCACATTCAGTAGCGATTCCCATAGAAATGTGTAGAAACTCGAGTAAACCAAGGGCGTAGAATTTAGTATGGACGCTATGACACGTCCTTACCAATTTTCAGCGACTACTAAATTATCCCTAGCAATAGTTTTAATCAAACAATTAAATATATGTGTATGTAGCCACTGTTGACTATATAAGAACATAGTCAAAGTGTTTGAGACATACGAGCACAGTTCAGCTGAATGATAAAGTTTACCCTCTTTAACTTTGTTGTTCTGCTGTTTTGTGATCATCTGCTTCTCCCATTTGCTCTTTTTACATTGACTATGACTTTATAGACTAATACAATCAGATACAACAATAATTTCTCAAATATTTGTACTGATAAATTGAACATTCACTTCTATGGTATGAGATGACTGGATGCTTTCAACTGATTTCCTATTGAACTCTCAGCAACTGAACTGTTTTGCTCAAATTATTAGTGAATTAAGCTACAAATTCGATCATAAAGCACACTGTTTCCATCTGACATGTATTTTGAGCTGCAGCTCGTCATATTAATGGAGTGTTTCACTAGTTAGCAGTAAATCAGTTACCTCACCTGAATATGTTCCTAGATTTTTGTTGTTATCTTTGGAATGGAAATATGGATATTTTATTTGTAAGCGTCATACTGTTTTAGTTAATGTCATAAAACTAGCGAGCTAAGCCAGTAATAGTGCTGACATTGTCGTGTAAACATGACTAAAGACGCGAAAAGCGGAGGAACAGACAAACCGATTCAATTGAGTGAGTCATTTACGCTGGAACCGATTCGATTGATTCAAACCCGTGACTTCGATCATTCAGTAGCGTATCGCGAATCTTTTTTTCTGATTTTTTTTATTTTTTATTAAACCGTATACGAAACAACAAACCATTACGGCAGGACAATTATAAAAACAAACCAAAGATATAAAGCACACTGTTTCCATCTGACATGTATTTTGAGCTGCAGCTCGTCATATTAATGGAGTGTTTCACTAGTTAGCAGTAAATCAGTTACCTCACCTGAATATGTTCCTAGATTTTTGTTGTTATCTTTGGAATGGAAATATGGATATTTTATAATCGATCATTATTATATTTAATGATATTTCGATCATTCAGTAGCGTATCGCGAATCTTTTTTTCTGATTTTTTTTATTTTTTATTAAACCGTATACGAAACAACAAACCATTACGGCAGGACAATTATAAAAACAAACCAAAGATAAAAAAAAGAAATACACAAATACAAATCCCTGAAGAAAATTAACCATGGTTTTATTATGGTAAAAGTGTAGTAACCATGTTTTTTGTTGTTGTTGTTGTTGTTTAACCACAGTTTAAATACCATGGTTAATCTATGGTTAGTGTAGCAAAACCTTGGTTAATTTGTGGTTACCATGTTTTTTTTCCACCTTAAGAGGACACATAGGATGAATATAGAGATGCAGTTTACTGCTTTAGGATTAACAGAACTTTGGATAGTTTCCATGTACTTGTCTAGAAATTGTGATAGAAACTCAGAATTGCGAGAGAAAAAAAGTCAGAATTGTTAGATAAAAAGTCACAATTACCTTTTTAATTTTTTTTATCCTGTGGCAGAAACAGTCTTCCATGCTTCACAGCATTTTCCTTTTTACATAAAATTTCAATATTCAAATGAATATTTCATGTGCATTTATTAATTTATCAGTTAAGCAGTCATGTAGTGAGATCATTTACAGCCAGCCAGTCATTATGACAAAATAAACCCATTCATGGTACCCTAAAACCTAGTGCTTTTGTCTGCTAGGTGTGGGTAAGACCACTCTGGTGAAGAAAGTGTGTGATGCCTTGGTCTCGGCTGGGGTTTCTGTCAGTGGTTTCTACACGGAGGAGGTCCGAGAGCGAGGCAGGAGACTGGGCTTTGATGTGGTCACACTCACAGGGGACAGAGGACGGCTGTCCAGACTCGGGTATCGTCTCTCCATCAATCAGCCGCTGCTCATGTGTATTTACTGCTGTCTTCAGTCACTAACACACTCTTCTGTGTTTGATCCAGCGCTCAATCCGCCGCAGGTGGACGTGAATGCAGGGTCGGTCAGTATGTGGTCGATCTCCAGTCATTTGAGAGTCTCGCTCTCCCTCTTTTCAGAGACGTACGTATGGATGAATGGATTTTATGTATTTTATTTCATTTCAGTTCACTTTTATTGTAATGTTTTGCCTTTTTCCATTAGGTTTTTTATATCTATAGCTTTATTGTTTATTCATTTTAATTTTAGTTTTTGTGTCATGTTAGTACAAGAAGTTGAACTAAATGGATGGATGGATGTAAACAACAAAAATGCATGCTGTTGGGTGCATCATTTATTGAAACGAATCTAAACTGATGTACGATATACACTAAAACAAAATTGGTGTAGGATTTACTTTAAAACAGGGTTATTATAGTTAACTTTGTTAGTACATCAAAATTAAAACTAAAACCTTAAACATTTTTGTTACTTGAAATAAAATGTACATTAACTGGAATAAAATATAATATAAAAAACTTTTTGGGTTTGAACCAAACTATTTTTAAATGTATTTTAATGTAGTTTAACTTGATTTAATAAAATTACTAAAACTGAAATAAAAATTAATAAAAACCATATAGCCATATTGAATAAAAATGAAACGTACTAAAAATGACAAAAACACATAATTACTAAATCTTTGAAATAAAAACTCAAAATATTCAAAATTCACAATATTATTAAATACTAATTAAATAATATAAATTACAATTAATTAAATATTAATCAAAATTTTAACTATGAATAAATAGGATATCAGTGGTACTAAAATAACACTGCTTTGAAACAGTTTTCACTCAAAAATGGAAAATCTCCAAAAATCTTTGTTCTATTTAGAACTTTGAAAAACACAAAAGACGATGTTTAGCAGAATCTTCAAAGCCTCAAAAACCATACAAAAAGTTTCAAGCTCCAAAAAGCAGGAGAAGCAGGAAATTTATGTGAGGAAATTTAAGTTATTATTCACTGGAAATGTTGCATGATAGGAAAGTTAAGGATAGGAAAGAGTCAGTCTTTTTCAGGTTTTGAACTTTCATATCTTCACCACTATGCTATCATATGCAGACACATATTTCATCTCTCTGTGACCCAGAGTCATGCGTTCCTGATTGACACATTGAGTGTGTCTGCTGCCTTCATCATCGTCATCTTTTTCCTGGTTAGCGTAGGATGTTTGAGATGTAGGATCATTGAGATTCTATCATTTTTATTAGTATTTTGAATTAGTTTTTATTTTCATATTTTAATTTTAAAGTTTTAGTAATTTTGTCATGTTTTTTTCCTTTTTAAATTAGTTTTTTTATTAGTTTTTTTTCTTTTTCAAATGTCTATTTTTTATTAGCTTTTTGTTTGTTTGTTTGTTTTCATTTTAGTTATGTTTGTGCATCAAGAGAAACTGTATGAAAATTAGAAATGTTACCTGGCAACTAGAAATAAAATAAGATTTTTTTATTTGATTTTTACCTATTAACAAACTAAAACATACTGTATACCAGAACCACACAGGGTTTAAGGTTTTTATATATTCATTTTAGCTTCAGTTGACTTTTATTTTAAGTAACAGAGAGGTTTTGTCATTTTTATTAGTTTTTGTGTCTATATGTTTTATTCATTTCTATTTTAGTTTTTGTTTTAGTTTGTTCGTACATCAAATGAAAATGAGAAATGTTAACTGGCAACTAGCTAAAATAAGTTTGTGTTTTGTTTTGTTAAACAAAAACATATACCAGAACCACACGGGTTTAAGTTTTTATATATATATATATATATATATAAATAATTTTATTTCAGTTAACTTTTGTTTTATTTTAAGTAACTGAGATGTTTTGTCATTTTTATTAGTTTCTGTTTTTTAAAATGTTTATTTTTATATATTTAATTTATTTTTATTTAGTTTTTAATTTAATTTTAGTTATGTTAGTACATGTTAAACTAAATGAAAATTAGAAATGTTACCTGGCAACTAGCTGAAATAAGTTTAAATTGATTTTAAATTATTAAAAAACAAAAACTTACACCAGAACCACACATAGTTTAGGTTTTTTAGACATTTTATTTAATTTCAGTTAACTTTTCATTTTCTTTTACATAATACAGATGTTTTGTTATTAAATGAAAATTAGAAATATTACCTGGCAACTAGCTGAAATAAGTTGAAGCGTTTTTTTTTTTTTTTTTTATTTTTTTATTTTCATATTTTAATTTTAAAGTTTTAGTAATTTTGTCATGTTTTTTTCCTTTTTAAATTAGTTTTTTTATTAGTTTTTTTTCTTTTTCAAATGTCTATTTTTTATTAGCTTTTTGTTTGTTTGTTTGTTTTCATTTTAGTTATGTTTGTGCATCAAGAGAAACTGTATGAAAATTAGAAATGTTACCTGGCAACTAGAAATAAAATAAGATTTTTTTATTTGATTTTTACCTATTAACAAACTAAAACATACTGTATACCAGAACCACACAGGGTTTAAGGTTTTTATATATTCATTTTAGCTTCAGTTGACTTTTATTTTAAGTAACAGAGAGGTTTTGTCATTTTTATTAGTTTTTGTGTCTATATGTTTTATTCATTTCTATTTTAGTTTTTGTTTTAGTTTGTTCGTACATCAAATGAAAATGAGAAATGTTAACTGGCAACTAGCTAAAATAAGTTTGTGTTTTGTTTTGTTAAGTTTTTTTTTTTAAGTTCTAGTTTTAGTTAACTATGATAATTTATCCAGTATTGCATTAAGTGCATCAGGGTTATCAACACCAAGAAACTAACGACTAAAGCAATAGTTCTGGCATGTCAGTGATGCCAAACACCAGTTCAAGTCTGATGCATATTAAGGCACCAAACTTGAATATGCAGATGTGTGAATGAGATTTGAGAGCTGTGAAGATTAATTATCAGAGAATTACTTTTATGATCACATTAAATGTCTTTGGTCATTTTTAGAGCTTAGCAGCCACAGGTCACGGTCGATGTTCAGTGAAAAAAAGAAAATCAAAGGGCTTTGGAACAACATGAGGGTTATTAAACATTTCCTTGAAGACGTGTTCCACATCATGTTTCTTGCTGAGTTTTGAGTTTGATTATGGAACAGATGCGGGAGGGAAGCAAAAGGCTGTTTGTCATCGATGAGATCGGAAAGATGGAGTTGTTCAGCCAAGCGTTTATCCGTGCGGTGAGACAGACGCTGGACGCCTCCAGCTGCTCCATCCTGGGCACCATCCCTGTTCCTAAAGGAAAACCTCTCGCGCTGGTGGAGGAAGTGCGCAGCCGACAGGACGTCAAGATATTTATGGTAAAAACTTGTTTTACATCACTCAAGTTTTCCAAGCAAACTTCCTTCTCGCCTTTCATTTGCATGCAACTCTCACACATGCGGCAGAGAGATGCTGCAGATCATTCAATAGATGCTACAGAAATGTTTTTCTTGTCCTTTTTTTATAGGTTTATAGGACCCTATGATACACTCAAAAAAAATTAAGGCCTAAATTTAAGATTTATGTATTTGAATTGCTTATTAATTTTCCATGCATTTGGATTACACGGTTTTAACAAACTAATAAACTTAACGTGGTGCATATTTGTCAGTCCAACATAATTAAAACCGGTCAGAATTTCATAATTTTGAATTAACTAATTGAACATTGCTTGTTCCACAGCTAGCTGTATCTTAACAATATTCATACTTTTGAACTGAATAAATTGAATTGTTTCAGGTTTAGTTATAATTACACAGTTCATACAATCAAACCTGGAAATATTGAGGAATATATAAATTGTCTTTTTTTTTTAATTGTCATTTTTGAGTAATGGTGTTTTTTTTTTTGTTGTTGTTATTTTTAAAAGTGCATTCCAGCACTTAATCAGTGTTGTTCAGAACTGCAAGAGATTTGACTTAAATGTAAACAATACTATTTTATAATGCTGTCAGCTACCAATATATAATAAGGAGCTCAGTTACATTTATTCTGCAAAATTCCAGACAATCAGTGCAGAAAAATTTAAAGGGACGCAGATTCCTTAACTTTTCTTAAAAGCCTTTTTTTATTTGCATTGGGAAAGGTTTGTGCCAATATAGTTTCTACAGTCATGGAAAACCTGGAAATATTTGGGAGTTTAAATGTTTATTTATTTATCCGTCTTTTTTTAAACAAATATTTGTTAAAATTGTCATTTTAATAGTCTTTTTTTAATTTTCACTTTTTATGCTTTTTTTTTTAACTCGTATTTTTTCGAAATTGTCCTTATCTAATTGCCATTAGATTTTTCTAGTTATTGGTCCACTACAACTAGCTGTTTGTGAGTTCAAGCTATATAAAATGGTGTTTAAAAGTCTTATTCAGTATCAAAAATCATGGAAACTAATTGGTCAAAACTTAAGCTGAGAACTCTCTGAAATGGATGTTTAACGAACAAATCAGCCCTTATTTCACTATTGCTCATTTTTTCCACTTTTTTATTTTTTTTTATTTTTTTAGAAAGTGTCAAATTCCAGTTAAGTTATGCTGTCTGTCTGTCCTCCCACAGATCACGAAGGAAAACAGAGACGTGATCTTCGATGACATTGTCTCGGCTGTACAAGAGGGCCTGAAGAAGTAAACAAGGAGGAGCATATTTTAATGATAATTGTCATTTTTGTTTGCCAGCAATCCCTTCAGGAGCTCCGTTCATTCATACAGTGAAGCGTGTCACACGTGTGTAATGTATGCGTGTGATTAAGCATCTTTCTCTCCAGCACGTCTCGTAATGGACGGAGCTCTGCATTATTGATTGGGAGCGAGCGTGTGAGACCGTCCTGGAGGAGCGACTGAGATGAACAGAGGTGATGCCCTGCGAACACTCATCAGCCCTTAAATGTTTTCAGTGGGACAGAGAGGCCGCGGAGGCGCGACCTTTCCTCGTGAGCTTCCTGTATGTACGTTTCCCATTAAACAGGAAAATAAATTCATATTTGAGAGGACAACACTGTCAGGCTTCCAGATGTTTTATTTATTTTTTACCATAAATATGGAAACATGTTCCTGAATATATGTTTAAAAAATGATATACTATCTGTTCTTGACAAAAAAAGTACAATAAATGCGTATAAGTTATACATGTCATTATTCACTGAAAACTTGTATGCATAATAAATTTGAGAACTACAACTTTTGACAGAATAACTTACATTTTGTCTTTTCCTTTCACAAAGTTAAAAAATAACTTCAGAAGTTTTGGAATATCCACTACCGTTACTGAGTTTTTTTTTGTTTGTTTGTTTTTTGGCAACAATTATTTCTTTTAACCAGCAATTCTGTCTGTTTAAAGGGGCAGTTCGCCTAAAAATGAAAATTCTGTCATCATTTACTCACCTTCAAGTTGTTCCAAACCTGTGTTAGTTTCTTCTTTTAACCACAAAAGAAGATATTTTGAGAAATGTTGGTGACCAAATAGTTGCCGGTACCCATTGACTTCTACAGGATTTTTCCCCCATACTATAAAAGTCAATGGCTACCAGCAACTGTCTTAAAATTAGATATGTTTAGAACAATATGGTGAGTAAATGATGTAATTTTCTGTTTTTAAATAAACATTCTTTAAACAAAAAAAGAATTGCCATTAATGCATGCAATATTGTTTTAAACAAACCGCAAAAAAATGAGTCGTTCGTCATGATCGCAGATGGTCAGTGCAATGCTATTAACCCAACCACAACAACTGTGTTTAAAATGTCTGATCCCATTTCAATCCATTTTTAAAACTAGAATTTTATTTATTTTATTTGTATGTATTTTTTATAGATTTAGGCACAAAGGCTTGGAACTATATAGTGAGTAAATACTAGAGTTCAATAGAACTCAAAACATTCTTTACAAAATACTGATATCAATACATGTAATTTTATTAGACAATGCAAAAAAATTAAAGTTCACAGTTGACTGATGCTATTAATCCAACCACCGCAGCTATGTTTGCACTTTATGTCTGATCTCATATTAACATTAAGCACTACATAAAAAAAAAAAAAATGTATGTAGAGCCAGTTAAATCTATAGTGTTATTGAGCAACATTCACTATGCGGATTATGCTCTTTTGTGAAATCAAATTGAAAATTCATCTCTCTTCAATTGCATTTGCATTAATTAGTGAGATGTGCTCTTAGATGTGCTGCGATCAGACCTCATCAGAGAAACTGCACTGTTTTGTCTAAATTGTGGTTGATGGAGTTTCTGCAGATGAACAGGGTCAGCAGGTAAAGCACTCTTCCAAACGCAAAGGAAGGAGGAAAGGCCAGTGCCCAGTGAGATGTGCGTCACAGACCATTGTGTGCCAGTTTCAGCTCTGCATTGACGTCCACTATCAGGCAGTGGAACAAACGCAGCTCTCTGACAGATGAATCATCTGCTCAGCTCTCTGCTTTAGTGTGTATAATCATCATATTCCTCTAGTTACTGCTTATACAGTCTTCAACTAGCATGTAAGGCGTCTCAAAACATGTTTTGAGTCCAATGACATTCACAACCCATTTTGCTTATGAATTTTGGAAGTCATGCCATGCAGTTGTAGGATGTTCTGGATGGTTGCTAGGTCATTGCTGTGGTGTTCTGGCCTGGGTGGTTGCTAGGTTGTTGCCATGTAGTTGCTAGGGTGTTATGGATGATTGCTAGGTCGTTGCTATGGTGTTCTTGCCTGGGCGGTTGCTAGTTTGCTGCTATGCAGTTGCTAGGGTGTTCTGGGTGGTTGCTAGGTTTTAGTTATGCTTTTGCTAGGGTGTTCTGGCCTGGATGTTCGCTAGATTGTTGCTATGCAGTTGCTAGGATGTTCTGGGTGGTTGCTAGGTCGTTGCTATGCAGTTGCTAGGGTGTTCTGGTGGTTGCTAGGTCGTTGCTGTGCAGTTGCTAGGGTGTTCTGGCCTGGATGGTTGCTATGCAGTTGCTAGGGTGTTCTGGCCTGGTTGCTAGGTTGTTGATATGAAGTTGCTAGGGTGTTCTAGGTGGTTGGATGGTTGCTAGGTTGTTGCTATGCAGTTTCTAGGGTGTTCTGGTCTGGGTGGTTGCTAGGTCATTGCTATGCAGTTGCTAGGGTGTTCTGGGTGGTTGCTAGGTCGTTGCTATGCAGTTGCTAGGGTGTTCTGGCCTGGATGGTTGATAGGTTATTGCTATGCAGTTGCTAGGGTGCTCTGGGTGGTTGTTAGTTTGTTGCTATGGTGTTCTGGCCTGGTTGCTAGGTTGTTGCTATGAAGTTGCTAGGGTGTTCTGGCCTGGGTGGTTGCTAGGTCATTGCTATGCAGTTGCTAGGGTGTTCTGGCCTGGGTGGTTACTAGGTCATTGCTATGCAGTTGTTAGGGTGTTATGGGTGGTCGCTAGGTCATTGCTATGCACTTGCTATGGTGTTCTAGCCTGAATGGTAGCTAGGCTGTTCTATGCAGTTGTTAAGTGGATGTGAGCATAAGCAGTTCCTAGGGTGTTTCTGAGTGATTGCTAGGTCATTGCTATACATTATTAAGTAAATGTTAGAATATTGATATACAGTTGCTAGGGTCCAGTTGCTAGAATTTTGCTATGCAGTTGCTAAGGCATTCTGTGGGGCTGGTAATGTGTTACTATGTCATTGTTAGAATGGTGGTTGCCAGGGTGTTGCTATGCACTTGCTAGAGTATTCTGGGTGATGTCACTGCTAGAATGTTGCTATGCAATTGTTAAGGCAGTCTGGGGGACTGTTAACATGTTGCTATGCGTTTGCTAGGTTTGGATGGTTGCCAGGGTGTTGCTATGGAGTTTGCAAAGATGTTTTGATTGATAGATCATTGTAATGCATTTTCAAGGGTGTTCTGGGTGGTTGGTAGATAGTTGCTATAGAGTTGCTAGGGTGCTTTAGCATGTATAAAACATAATATACCTAGTTACTGCTCATACAGTTTTCAACAAGCATTTATGGGGTCTCACAACATGTTTTAAAAGTCAAATAACATTCACAACCTATTTTGCTTACAAATTCTGACACAAGTAAGAATGTGAAGGCAAGAGCATGTCCTCTGTGAACAGTGATGCTAAAACATCACTTTTAAAGAACAACACAGTCACCATCATGTCCAGTGTTCCTCCTGAAATATCGTTGGACATCAAAACAAGTTCATAATGTCTCTGAATCTCAGTGCGTGTGTTTGTTCCAGGTCATTTGAAGGTGAAAGGCTGCAGAGGCCAGACAGATTGAGAAGGGGATTGTGGGTAGAGCTGTGGCTGTCAGGGGACTGGTGAGGGTCACCCTGCTGCCGTTCTCTTAAAGGCTGTGCCAATCGCCCGCAGTGGCAGCACAGATGGATTACATAACAGCACTGATGGGGGCCGTGCCAACTCCTGTCCCATATCTCACCCACTGCGACAGAGATTACTGACCCCATATGCATTTGTCTTCCAAGATTCAGCCCTTTAACTAGCCTCACGTCATCATGCATAACCAACCAGTGCATGACATATGCCTTGGGAAATCATTTTAACCATGAATAAAGAAACATATTTCACATGAAAGGACATTTAGAAACTCACTAATAGAGACAATAGATTTACAATTTACAATGTTTAAGAGTTGCAAAGGGGCAGAAAATGTCCGCTAAATTTCTGGAAACTTTCCAAAAAAAACTCCAAAAGTTTCCAAAAAATCCTGGAATGTTTCCAAAATCTCTGGAATGTTTCTGGAAACTTGCCAGAAATTTTCTGCATCTTTGCAACCCTATTTGCCCCTGCAAACTCACCACCACAATACTACAGTGTTGTGTGAGGCTGTCGGGATATTTGGAGTGTTTTGTAGCATGAAGTTAGGGTGTTCTGGATGGTTGCTAGGTCATTGCTATGTAGTTGCTATGTAGTCCAACCCTGAAACAACATACAGAACTACCATATTTTGCTTGCAAAGTTTGATTGCAACATATAATCATTGCTGTTAATAGTGTTCATCGTTTGTTTGATTACGTCATTAACTGAATTTTACCGTACATTTCTGCCATATGTACATCAATTTGACAGTCACCACTGATAAGCTACTACTAAATATATTGTAGAAACTTAATTTTCTGTAAAGATGCTTTGCAACGATTTGTATCGTGAAAAGCGCTATACAAATAAACTTGAATTGAATAGTTGTTAAGTAGATGTTAGTATATTGATATGCTAGCACTAGGGTATATTGGGGGTTATTACATTGCCAGAATGTTGCTATGTGATTGCTAAGGTGTTTTGGGTGGTTTCCAGGGTGTTGCTATGTGGTTGCTCGAGTATTGTGAGTGGTTTCATTGCTAGAATGTTTCAAAGGCATTCTGAGGGGCTGTTAGTGTGTGGGTATGTGATTACTAGGGTGTTTTGAGTGGTTGTCAGGGTGTTGCTAATGTATTTGGGGTGGTTGCATTGCTAGTGTGTTGCTATGCAGTTACTAGGGTATTCGGTGTGGTTGCATTACTAGAGTGTTGCTATGCATTTGCTAAGGCATTCTGAGAGGCTGTTAGTGTGTTGCTATGTGATTAGGGTGTTTTGAGTGGGTGTCAGGGTGTTGCTAAGGTATTCGGGGTGGTTGCATTACTAGAGTGTTGCTATGCAGTTGTTAAGCTGCCTCTACTTCTACAATCATTGCTACTGTCTACAAACCACCTAAAATTAAGTCACATGCAGCTTTTATGTCTGATTTTGCTGACTTCTTGACGATGCTGACCCGAAGTTCCATAGAATCCTTATTGTGGGGGACTTCAATATTCATGTGGACCAAAGTGACTTGGAAAAAGTCGCGGAAATGCTAATAATTCCTTTGTCGTCTCGCAGTTAGACTATTGTAATGCTCTTTTAGCCGGAGCTTCTAAATCTACACTTAATAAGTTGCAATATGTACAAAATTCAGCCGCTAGGATTTTAACTGGGACTAGGATTGGCAGTCATATTACTCCAGTGTTAGAATCTTTGCACTGGCTCCCGGTCAGGTTTAGAGTGGATTTCAAAATTATGATGCTTACTTTTAAAGCATTACATGGTCTTGCACCACATTACCTTATAGAATTGTTACATCCATACACTCCTAGTCGAAGATTGCATTCATCTCAGTCAAACTTGTTGGTTGTTCCTCAAACACGTCTAAGATCTATGGGTGATAAGGCTTTCTCTTTCTATGCTCCTGTCCTTTGGAATTTGTACATCAATTTGACATAGTCACCACTGATAAGCTACTACTAAATATATTGTAGAAACTTAATTTTCTGTAAAGATGCTTTGCAACGATTTGTATCGTGAAAAGCGCTATACAAATAAACTTGAATTGAATAGTTGTTAAGTAGATGTTAGTATATTGATATGCTAGCACTAGGGTATATTGGGGGTTATTACATTGCCAGAATGTTGCTATGTGATTGCTAAGGTGTTTTGGGTGGTTTCCAGGGTGTTGCTATGTGGTTGCTCGAGTATTGTGAGTGGTTTCATTGCTAGAATGTTTCAAAGGCATTCTGAGGGGCTGTTAGTGTGTGGGTATGTGATTACTAGGGTGTTTTGAGTGGTTGTCAGGGTGTTGCTAATGTATTTGGGGTGGTTGCATTGCTAGTGTGTTGCTATGCAGTTACTAGGGTATTCGGTGTGGTTGCATTACTAGAGTGTTGCTATGCATTTGCTAAGGCATTCTGAGAGGCTGTTAGTGTGTTGCTATGTGATTAGGGTGTTTTGAGTGGGTGTCAGGGTGTTGCTAAGGTATTCGGGGTGGTTGCATTACTAGAGTGTTGCTCTGCAGTTGTTAAGCTGCCTCTACTTCTACAATCATTGCTACTGTCTACAAACCACCTAAAATTAAGTCACATGCAGCTTTTATGTCTGATTTTGCTGACTTCTTGACGATGCTGACCCGAAGTTCCATAGAATCCTTATTGTGGGGGACTTCAATATTCATGTGGACCAAAGTGACTTGGAAAAAGTCGCGGAAATGCTAATAATTCCTTTGTCGTCTCGCAGTTAGACTATTGTAATGCTCTTTTAGCCGGAGCTTCTAAATCTACACTTAATAAGTTGCAATATGTACAAAATTCAGCCGCTAGGATTTTAACTGGGACTAGGATTGGCAGTCATATTACTCCAGTGTTAGAATCTTTGCACTGGCTCCCGGTCAGGTTTAGAGTGGATTTCAAAATTATGATGCTTACTTTTAAAGCATTACATGGATTGGCACCACATTACCTTACAGAACTGTTACATCCTTACACTCCTAGGCATAGATTGCGTTCCTCTCAGTCAAACTTGTTGGTTGTTCCTCAAACAGGTCTAAGATCTATGGGTGATAAGGCTTTCTCTTTCTATGCTCCTGTCCTTTGGAATTCTCTACCTCTTGAACTTAGGGACGCTCAGAATTATGATGTTTTTAAGGTTCAACTTAAGAAACTTTTTTTAAACTTGCATTTGCTTGTTGATTTTGTATCGTTTTTTTATTGTATTGATTATATTGTGTTCAGCGCTTTGAGAAGCTGCTTTTAAAGGCGCTTAATAAAATAAAGTTTATTATTAAAGGAACTCTGAGGGGCTGTAGTGTGTTGCTATGTGATTACTAGTTGTTATAGGTGGTTTCCAGTATGTTACTATGCAGTTGCTAGAGTATTCTGGCTGGAATGTTGCTATTCAGTTGCTAAGGCTTTCTAAGGGGCTGTTAGTATATTGCTATGCTATTACTAGGGTGTTTGGGGTGATTGCCAGGGTGTTGCTATGCAGTTTCTAGGGTATTCTAAGGGGCTGTTAGTATGTTGCTATGCGGTTACTAGGGTGTTTTGGGTGATTGCCAGGGTGTTGCTTTGCAGCTGCTTTGGTATTCGGGGTGTTTGCATTGCTAGAGTGTTGCTATGCATTTGCTAAGGCATTCTGAGAGGCTGTTAGTGTGTTGCTATGTGATTGCTAGGATATTTTGGATGGTTGCTAGGGTATTGTGATCTCTAAAATGTTAACTTAGATTTTTCTCCCCTGTATAATGGTCTGGTAGGTGATTGCTTAGTATTTGACATAAATATTGAAATATTAGCCAACTAATGATTCTGCATAAATGTTGACTCATTCCTTTTTTATATGGACTAATAGCATTTAACACCAGACCATCATGACAGCTAATGATTTTGTATCCTGTTTTTTTTTTTCATTTTCCTCTAAAACTGCTTTCAATGGCTTTCCCTTGGGCACACTAAAGATGAGTTTAGCCTCACTGAAAATGGATAGAAGCAATTTCCATAAGTCTACTTTATCTGAGCTTGCAGAAGAGTCTTGGTCATTACCAGAAGCGTCTGCCCATAAGAGCTGCTCCATCCGGTGCCAGCACATACAGATGGTGTGTGTGTACGCGTGTATTTCTTCACTCATAGACAGAGCCGTCAACACAAAGCTTTACTGAATAAGCATGTTTGGGCGCCTTTGAATCGCCTTTCATTTCCATATCGCTGACATGCATTCATGGAGGGCAGACGTTAAATGTCTAACCCCTCCCTGCAAACATCTGAATGAGGGCCG
>NW_015656163.1:300791-325138 GCF_001515625.1 Sinocyclocheilus rhinocerous
GTTGGTGGGGGTTTACAGTCTGGGGCGTATATAGTGAAGAGCGAGGGATCTTTTGTGAGCACCTTTTTAACATATTATAGTGTACGACGAGCTTTCTCGCACATCGAGATGCATCACAACAGACAGGCGTGCTACCAATTAACCAACGCCTGAGAGATGCACACCGGACAAAAGCAGCATGTATTAGTCTTAGATATTGAATTAATAAATGCATAAAATCTAGACTTTGGAAATTAAAGACGGAACACTATTTTGGTCACAAGGATGGAACAGAATTCAGAAGTCTTGTTTTTAAAAGCTAAACTGTTTTTATCTTGTTTAACTGTTATCATGTACAATGTTAATTATAATGCAAATAAAATAATGATATGCAAACAAAAACAATAATAGCCTGTCATTTTAGTGATTTCTTTATCTATTTAATGCTTTTGAATGATCTTCGTTTAGAGGTATCTTCATTTTTTCTGTAAATATTGATTGCAATATTTAATTATTTGTTATATTGAATCATTAGATCAAGTCAAATACAGACCTTCAACAGATTAACTGATTTATAACAGATTTATGTATTTAACCCTTTGTTTGCATATGCATTATTTGCAATCAGTTAATCAAATTACAATGCTTTTAATTGTTCGACTGCTCAAATACAGACAAAACTGCTCATCAGATTTATATTTATATCAGATTTACACATTTAACCCTTTGTTTGCATACCAACTTATTAGCAATTAGCTATTTAAATTACAAGTTATCCAATTACTGTTTTTAATTATTTATACAGCTCAAATACAGACTGTTTATCAGATCTATATTATATTAACATCAGATTTGCAAATTTAACCCTTTCCTATGATGCTGTCGGTTGGGACTCCGAACAAAAGTACAGGACCG
This sequence comes from Sinocyclocheilus rhinocerous, assembly GCF_001515625.1. Classification (NCBI taxonomy): domain Eukaryota; kingdom Metazoa; phylum Chordata; class Actinopteri; order Cypriniformes; family Cyprinidae; genus Sinocyclocheilus; species Sinocyclocheilus rhinocerous. The sequence goes on from NW_015656163.1 coordinate 301,686, forward strand.
ACCACAAAATCAGAAGTTTCCTCTAAAAGCGCTGTGAGCCATGATGACTCCAGGACACTCATACATCACTACCTTTCAAAACACGAGTGTAGAGTTTCACCTTTGAAGCCACGCAGATCGAAGCGGCTGAGGAAGACCGCAGTAAAGAGATATAAAAGCACAGATCACTGGAGAGCCGAACACGCAATACCAGACACCTGTGCATGAGCCAAACACTCTCACATCTATTCAAGCTTTCAGAATAAATGAGTGTGATGAAGTAGAGCTAGACTGCAGGTTAACCATTTGCATGCATCTCTGGTACAACTTATGAGACGGTAAATCACCATTAACCACAGAAAATCCTTTTGAATCATCATCCTTCAGTTTGCACAAATTGGTTTTATAGTAATGCACTTACACTGGACATCTGTGGTGCAAGACACTGCATAGGACAAACATTCAAATGCACTCTTAAGATATAAATGTTATATATGTTAACATTACACTAACATCATGAAATCGCTTACTAACCTTGTTAAGTTCTCCAGGACTCTGTCACGATCACTTGAAGATGGTAAACCTGGTAACTTTCACTTGACACACAGAAGCAGAAAGGGACATGATGTCCACAAACTATCCTCAGAGGCATATCGGTTCAGTTGGCGGCCATCTTGGCAAAGTTGCTGTTCAAACTCAAAAAAAAATTCAAATTTGACTTCAAAAATCATACTTTAAATTGTGATTCTTATACTCAATCTAAATAAAATGCAGTTTCCATTGTGTGTGCGCATTACTTTAAACAACATTTGTCAATGTTAGTAATGCAAATAAAATGATGTGCAAACAAAAACGATATTTTGACATCTAAAGTCATTTTTGTAATTTTTATGATTTATCTTCATTTGGAGGCATCTTGATTTTTTTAAATAAATATTGTTTGCGTATTGAATTATTTGCAGTTAGTACTGAAATTCTAATTCAGTTGACAGGTAAAATACAGACAAATATGCTTATCTGATTTATATTATATTTATATCAGATTTACACATTTAACCCTTTGTTTGCATATTGATTAGTTTGCGATTAGTTAATCCAATTATAATTCAGTTGTTTTTATTTATTTATTGACGGTTCAAATACAGACCATCTGCATATCAGATTTATATTTAAACCAGATTTACACATTTAACCCTTTGTTTGCATTGTAAATTGTGTTATTAGTTCATCAAATTATAATTCAGTTATTTTTTTTAATTGACAGTTCAAAACTGAAACAGGTTTACATTATAATACACTTTTTTTTTTTTTTTATCTATGCAGACTGTCTTTTTCTATTTTTGTGACTTGCAGATCACCATTATGAGTATTTTATGCAAAAATCAACTGAAATGCAAAATTCAAGCTTTACATTTCTGCTATAAAACGGACTCACTGACTTCTACTGTAAGTGCATTGCTGTAAACACAATTTATGCGTTTTTACAAACCGAGAGCCAAGAAAATGCAAGCATGATGCTTGCAACAAAGTCATGGGTTCAAATCCCAAGAAATGCATAAAATGTACATCTTGAATGTGATGAAATGCAAAGTATCTGTCAAATGCATGAATGTGATTTTTGAGACAACTGCTGCACATAGACCAATTTTTCTACTTCTTTAACTATTTCTTTGTGATTTTATGAAGCGTTTGCTTCAGGGGAGAGCTCTTGTTCTTCAGTCTTTTCCATCTGACAAACCCGTCCTTATTGCCCTGGGACGCACACGATATAGGATTCCAGCCTCCTCATATGAATCAGTGGGTACTGAGAGAGGTCGTGACCTCTGAGGAACTGGCCAGCAGTGACCAGAACAAGAGAGACGGTCAGAAACGGCCCTCAGGGACACATTTGGATAGAGAGTTTCTCATGACACCGGGTCAAACCCTTCAGCTCGAGCTCACAGAAAACAACATATTAAAATTACAAGAGGAGTCTGTTGAAAGTTAGCTAGTCTTCCCTTACATTTTCGTGATTTTTTGCCCATGCATAACTAGATTTAACTCACCACCAAGATGCTCTGCAAAATCCACTAAATCCATCACAGAAATACTATTGTATATTTTATTTATGTGTTTATTTATTTTTAAGTCTCTTATGCTCACCGAGGCTGCATTTAATTGATCAAAAATCCAGTAAAATATTAATATTGTAAAATATTATTACAATTTAAAATAGCTGTTTTCTATTTAAATGTTAAAATGTAATTTATTCCCGTGATAAAAGCTGAATTTTCAGCATCATTACTCCAGTCTTCAGTGTCACATGATCTTCAGAAATCATTCTAATATGCTGATTTGCTGCTCAGGAAACATTTCTAATGATTGTGAATGTTGAAGACTTCATATTTTTGTGGAATTTTTTTTAACCATTCAGAAATTTGGGATTTGTAAGATAAAAAAGATTTAAATTAACACTTTTATTCATCAAGGATGCATTAACTCGATCAAAAGTGACAGTAAAGACATATTATAAAAGATTTTTTTCTATTCATCAAAAAATCCTGAACATTTTTTTATCATGTTTTCCACAAAAATATGAAGCAGCACAACTGTTCTCAGCATTTTTAATAATAGATCATGTTTTTAAAGCAGCAAATCAGCATATTAGAGTGATTTCTGAAGATCATGTGACACTGAAGACTGGAGTAATGATGCTGAAAATTCAGCTTTGCATCACAGGAATAAATTACATTTTAAAATATATTCCAATTGAAAACAGTTATTTAAAATTGTAATAATATTTCACAATTTTACTGTTGTTACTGAATTTGTAGTCAAATAAATGCAGCCTTGGTGAGAAAAAGAGTCTTATTTCAAACAAATAAAAAAAATATCGTAATTATTCCAAATTTTTGACCGGTATAGTAAAATAATCTTTCATAAATAATTGATAAAACTAAGCATTTCATTGTTTCAGGCAAGGATACGAACTATTGAGAATGTGAGATGTGAGATACTGTTAGTGCACATTGATTTGTTTTCTTTCTTGTCCTAAAGAGTGGAGTGAGTTTGACCGGTGGCGTGGGGTACAGGAGCGGGTCGTGACCTCTGTGACACGCCCCTCTGCCCTGCCATTGACCGGATACTCTCCAGTACAGCCCTTCTGATGACCGGCAGAGAAAGACCGCTATTGTTGGCTTTCATCGGCGTAATTGACTCATGAGCACCAGTCAGTGGTCTTTTTAAACACGCTCCGCTCATTTATCAACATCATGGAGCAAAAGTGACAGCAGGACGTCAGATAGAGTTTTCAACTAGTGATCCCAGACTTTCAGACCCCACTACATGTCATTTAAATATCAACTTTGTCTCATATGGAGAGATGAAAATCAATAGAGAGCTATGAATGAGTATAGCAACTCAGATAAAGCAAAATTCTCCTTATTTTCTGTGGGAGGCTTTTAATGGCCACAGACCAATGCATTTTGTGTAAGTCCTTGAGAGTTTTTGAGTCTTCATGGATTCATCATGGGGATCAAACTGGGGTGAGACGTGATTTGGACGGATGGGAAAATAGCAGCGATGCTGAACTTCACTCATGTAAACGACTGACTCACTGAAATAATGAGTCATTGACAGAGAAATGGATTCAGTGAATGTCATACAGCCATACACACACACACACACACACTTAATGAAAAACAGGAGCGACTATACACACACACACACACACACACACGACCGTACAAAAGTTTGGGGTCAAGATTTTTTGAAGGAATTAATATTTTACACAATAAATTGATCAAAAGTGACAGTACAGACATTTACAATGTCTTTTGATCTTTGTATTCATCCAAAAATTCAGAGAGAAAAAATTTATCAGTTTCTGCAAACATATTAAGCAGCATGACTATTTTTAACATTGCCTCTGCAATATTCTGGTCTCTTGTATACATATACACACACAATATGATATTTAATATTCTAGTCAAGTATGGGGGGGAAAATCCAGTCACATTCCAACAAATGTAAACATTAAAAGTCATTTTAAAAAACACAAATTTTACAAATAGCCATATCAAGAGACCAAAATATGGCAGAGGCTTTTTTAATGCTTTAATACATTTAAATTATAAATTGATGCATTTAGCAGATGCTTAAAAGCGACTTACAGTGCATTCAGGCTATACATTTTTTACCAGTATGTGTGTTCCCTGGGAATCGAACCCAAGACCTTTTGCGCTGCTAACACAATGCTCTACCACTGAGCCACATTTATGTGTCCTATATTAAAGATTTGCATTTGTTTGCTGTATCAGAAGCAATAGCTACAACTGACTGGGTTTTGTTTTCCATACTTGACTAGAATATTGATTCAATATTAAGTATGGAAAATATTATTGAATCTTGTATTGCATATACAGGGCCACCACACCACACTGTTACGGCCCATTAAATAAGCTCCGTCCCTTTGCACTTGGCACATTTCGAGTACTTAATGCACTCTAATCCGACATTGACCATGTGATGAAAGCCATTGTTTGAGCACTTTCACCCCCCGCTGTCAGCGGGTCCGGGACGCCCGGATTTACCGCCGATTCTCTTTTGTTTCGCATCCCCGCTCGCTTCATTTCAAGTGGCGACTGTACCGTCTCTTATTATCATTTTAACATGAAATACTCACCAGTTATGTATGAGGAGACTCTTTGAAAGCTTAAAGGGATTGGAGGGGCATCCAGCTTCCAGTCATAACAGCTTTTCATATGCAAACGTACGAGCTCAGCTTCGACCTCTGAGGGTTTGGGGCCCAAGCCGGAAGGCTCAGATCTCCTCCGTGCTGTTTTAATGATTATTGTGGAGGCTTTCTTACAATCTTTATCTGCAGTTGCCATATCAGCGCTTTTGAAATCCCCGTCTGAGAGGGAAAGGTGAGGGTGTGTGGAATTGTGCCCAGAGGATCATTAAAACAGGCATCAAACAAACAGCTAATTTCTTCACTATGAGAGAAGCCGCAGTCATTGATTTTTCTCAGGGCCAATGGCTTTTCATTGCCTATACGAAACACATTTAGCTCGTTTTACAAAGCGCAGTATAAAAATGCACAATTTACTTTAAATATGGTCAATCAGATCTACACAAACCACAAAAACTGTGCAACCTAATGTAGTTAAACACAACTAATTTCAATTCATTACAGGCTAACTATATCATAGTTTTCCCATTTATTTCTAAAATACATTTCTGAAATTTAGATATACCCAGCAAACAATTTTTGGAACTTTCTAGGAAGGTTAGTTTTTGGTTGCAAAAAAAGAACCAACAGAGAACGTTCTTTATTTGGTTCCCAAAAACATTAGCAAATGGACCCTTTTCACATTTCCGGGTTTCTCAGCAGCAGAAGTCGTCATAGTTGGGTTAACTTCAAGAGCTGTGAATGGGAAAGTACCACAAATATATTTTTTTGCATTCCCATTTGCTCAAATAGCAAAAGAAAAACTCCACGTGTGTTTTCATGACTTTCAAAAAAAGGAAAAAAATTGAGAGACTGATAACGGCAGTCAGAAGAGAGAAGGTTATAACATAGATGCTGCATTAGAAACACCTTCGCATTAGCATTAACTAGATTTTTTATATAATACAAAGTTATAAATGTACATACATTTAAAAAAAATATATATATAAATATAAAAAAACTTGAGGATTTACCATGGTGATGACCGTTAAACACGTCATCAGAGTCTTGTGAAAAGGGTCCATGTGAACACTGCGGTTGCCAGTCAAATGCAAAATTGTCTATCTTTCTGGTTTTAGCTGCCATCATAACAGAAACTGCACTTGCTGAAATCACAAATGACTTGCTTCTCGCACCAGACTGCATCTCAGTACTATTTTTACTTGATCTTAGTGCTGCATTCGACATCGACACTATAGATCATGACATACTCATAGTTCGATTACAAAATTATAGAGGTGTTCAGACAGGCTTTAGGATAGATCCTACATGTCTGACCGTTACCACTTGTTTATTTAAATGGGGAATCATCTCAATTAACACCAGTAAAGTATGAAGTACTGCAAGGATCTGTCTTAGGCCCTCTGCTATTTACAATATACATGTCACCCCTTGGTAATATTATTAAAAAATAAGAACTGAACTGTACATTTCTGCCATATGGACATCACCTTGACACAGTCACCACTGATAAACTACTCCTAAACATAATGTAGAAACTTTTAAATTTTTTGTAAAGCTGTTTTGTAATTATACGTATCGTGAAAAGCGATATACAAATAAACGACTTGAATTGAACGGAAATGCAGTTTCTAGGTGGTTGCATACCGAGTAAAGTCCCTGCAATGTTCTGGTCTCTAGCATCGGCCCCTGTATATGCAATGCAATACAATATTTAATATTCTAGTCAAGTATGGGAAAAAAAATCCAGTCCCATTATGTAGCTATTGATTTTGATACAGCAAACAAATGCAAATGATTGCAAACGATTGTTGCAAATGCAATATACAGTAGGTCACACAAAGCATTAAAAGTAACTATAAAAAGTACAAATAGCCATATCTAGAGAGACCAACTGGGGATGTTAAGCGAAAAGTTATGTGTTTGCTGGGTATAAATGCAATATGATGCTGTGTGCAAATTTCAGCTATACTTATATTCTGCAGTATTTATTAATCCAGTTTATTACTTTTGGACCCTCATAATTGAATGGTAGTTTATGGAGGTATATGACTCAATAAAATGATATAACCAGTGCAGCGTTTCTATTTTGCCACGCCTTTAAAAGAAAAAAGAAAAAAAAAAACACTATAATGCGAATACTCATTGTGCTCATTCAAACTGCTGTAATGACCTTATTTTCTTACAATGCTTATGAAGACATTATTTTCAAGGCACAATTTAACTTTTTTTTACAATCTGAACATATTTCCCACTGTAAAATATCTAATGCATTACATGTTTAAATTGTGTAAAAATGGTCATAGACATTCATGCCACCAATCTCAAAAGATCATGCATGACCCAGACAGTAAAAAACATCTTCCTATAAAAGCATCCTGACACACTGCATTAGTTTAAATACAGAAACCAACGCTAGAGTACGTGAACATGTTAAAGGGACAGTTGGCCAAAAATGTAAATTACGGTCAACATTTACTCACCCTCAAGTAAATAAATAATGACAGAGCTTTCATTTTTGGTTGAACGAACCCACACAGAACTCAAACCAGCCGACACAGAAAAACATGACAAGCTGAAAAATAGTATGTGCCAAAACCTCAGAGAAATTGCAATCCACGCCAAAAACAGAACATACATGAACTGAAAACCACCTCAAGTGGAATGTGGTAGGAACATTGAACACATTAGCTATCAAAAGTCTCATATCAGTAGATTCAGTACGGCAGTATTTTATGGCTGTCATCACATCCACAGCAAACTGCACTCATTTATACACATGAAATAAATCTGGCAAATAATGAAATCTCAGCATGGGAAAATGTTGAGGTTGAAGGAAGAGTTCATCCATAAATGAAAGTTCACACCAATGATTACAGCTATAACTAAAAAGTTTTGATATAATATAGTAATAATTTTTAGTGTGAATAGATCATTCATTACTCACCCTCATGATGCTCCCGTTTTCTTGTGTTCTTTACTTTTTTAACTATATTCTGTCTAATCCTGTTCATGGAGAGCCACTTTCATACAGAGATTTGGTACAAGCCTAATTAAACACACCTGAATGAGTTTAATTAAAGTGTTTAAAGTCATTAAAAACATCTAGGCAGGTGTGATGGAGCTAAATCCTGCAACAAAGTGACCCTCCAGAAGAATTGGATACACATTTTATGTAACAAAAGGGGACTGGGTCAGTTGTGCTCCAAAATGACAAAAGAGCACCAAGGGAAGATTTACAGAGAGCAGAGATGCCCTAAATTGACCTGTGATGACCTTTGATTTGGCCCGTCATGCCATATATCACAAGAGGGTCTTTATTTCTAATTGATATTTTTGTTTTAGCATTTTTTTAAAAATATTTAGTTTTTTTACACTGAAAAGTAACAGTGAATTTTCCTGAAAAATAAAAAAAAAGATATATACATTTTTAAATTAAAAAAATGACATTTACATTTTTTTATTTTTATTTGATGCATTATAATACAGTTGGATTTAGTCTGCGCCAATAGCCTCGTGGGCATCGTGCTGACATGTAGCGCCACTGCGCTTTGGGCATCCCGAGTTCGAGTCCCAGCTTGCGGACCTTTCCTGCCACTGCCCCCTCTCTTTCTCCCACTTCACTTCCTGTCTAAATACTGTCCTATCCGAATAAAAAGGGGAAAAATGCCAAAGATAAAATCTTAAAAAAATAATTTAGTTGGATTTAATAGACCAATATATTACAGGTGCATCTCAATAAATTAGAATGTCGTGGAAAAGTTCATTTATTTCAGTAATTCAACTCAAATTGTGAAACTCGTGTATTAAATTAATTCAATGCACACAGACTGAAGTAGTTTAAGTTTTAATACATAATTTAATATACCAATATAATATAGCTAGGATATAATGCATTTACTTTTGGCCCACAGCCCTCAATGAAGTTTGATTTTTGGACATTCGTATTAAAATGTTTGGGTAGAGAGTAACGACTTAAATTTGGGTCTGTTTCTCACACAAAGCTGTTTTATGACTTCAGAGCAATTGGTATATAGTGGATGAGTCATCAGCACTATTGTTCTAATACTTCTGTGGTGTGTTTTTGTCTTTTTGGAGCTTGGCAGACTTCATTGTACTTTAAATATTTCAGCTTTTTTCTTCTCTGCATTTCTCCTCTTCTCTAGCTTGCTTCTAAATAGTCTAATAAACCTGCTGGTGTTGCAAATTACGAATATTGGCTCAGTGATAACATTTCTTTTGTTCCTCTTTGTAATTTGCTTTGGATAAAAGTGCAGCTAAATGCATAATGTTCCATTAAAGAAAGAGTCATATGGGCTTGGAACAACACGATGGTGAGTAAATGATGAAATGATTTTCATTTTTGACTAAACCATCCATGAGCCCGATATCAAAACGGCTGATGACGTGAGAAGTTGTAGGAGTGAACATTACACATCTTGCAGCAACACAATCATACAAGATCTCATTCAAAAAAAGTATACACAAATGGTTCTCAATCAGATCCATAAATAAATGTAAGAAAAATGTTTTGAACTTGTGTCCTGCACATGTCAGTCAGGGTCTTTGACCTGCAGTGTCACAGAAAGTGTCCGTCACTCCTTTTTCCCAAAGAACTTCCTGAAGACGGATTTGTTGGGGGGTCGCGGGAGGCTCATGTAGCTCCTCATGGGCAGATCGGAGAAGGACTCCTGCCGGACGCTGTTTGGCGAGGCCGTCGCGGTGCTTTTACAGACTGACGGCATCTCACCATCTCCGATGAACAGAGTCACAGAGTAGCTGGAGCTGCTGTCCTGGCCTTTGCCTGAAGGAGGCGCTACAGGCTTGATCCTCTGATATGTGGCTGTAGAGAGAGATAAAAAAAAAAAACATTAAGTACTAAATTTTTTAAAGGAATAATTACACAATTTTTCTTTCATGTTTTAATTTCAATAGTAAACCTCTGTTGCCAAAAAACTAAAAATTTGTTTAATTTTCATCTGATTACATTTTAATTATATTGTTAATGTTTCATGTCTTAATTTGATTACTACAGTTAACCATAAGTTTAATTGATTAGTCATGCTTTTTGATTATTAAAATTTAATTAAACCATTAAAATTTAATCCAGAAAAATTCTGGAAAACAGAGAATTTAAGAAAAATAAAATGTATTTTATAGGGCCATCATTTATTTATTTTTTTGTTAAACTTAAATAAATTGTTGAATTGTATAGGTTTCATGATTTCAATTAATTACATGCTTTTTGGTTACTAATATTTTAATTTAACCATTAAAACGGAATCCAGAAAAATGTAAATGGAAAAAATGGAATTTGGGAAAAAAATAAAAATAAAACGTATTCCATATGGCCCTAAAATGTTTTTTTTTTTTTTGTTAAACGTTTAATAAATTGTTGTTCAATTGTACAAGTTTCATAATGTCATGATTTTTGACTCAAACTGAATTTAACCAGTAAAACACAGCCCAGAAATATTAAAACAGAAAAAAAATTACAACCGAATTTTGAAAAATAAAACCGATTTCATAAGGCCCTATTTAAGTTTAAGTACAGCTGAATTCAGTCCTAATTGGATGTGGCAAATGTGGCTCGGATGTACCTGAGGTAAAGGAGTGTGAGCGTCTCTTTTCGCTGGTCCAGCCCTGAATGGTGGACATAGAGGACGGTTTCTGTCTCAGAGACTCACCATGAGAGTCGAACTCATCCTCTACAGAGAGAAAAAAACCAGAAAATGAATCATTCAACCTCTGCAGTACAAGGGCAGACAGCATAAGTGAGTAACAAAGTACTCGAGGTGAGAAATAATGTGACCAAGGTGGAAATGACCAAATCCAGAGTGCTTCTCCAGAAATAGAAAGCCGCTGACAGCAAACAGATGTGACCATGCCTCATAATGTCTGCGTGAAGCTCCGATCAGCACCAGAGTACTCTACTGCCCTCTTTTGGATGTCCAAAACATTTATCTTGCATATTATTTATTTATTACTTGCATTAGTTGCCTGTGTTGAGAAAGCTACTCTGAAACTGTCAAAATGAAAGCTAAATTTATCTCAAGTATATGATTTTTAATCCACTATAATTGCATACTTAAGATAAAATATATATTTATAGATTGTTTTTAAGGCAAAATACTGATTAAGAAAATTATTATCATCATTTTATTTATTTTTTGTAGTGCTATTTAAAGTAATGCAACTACAGTCAAGCTACTAGCTAACAATTTATACATATTATAAATGAAATACTCAGAGCTATGAGGGTTTATAAAATACGACTAAAACCTTGAGTAATTTATTTAAATGACCTTAATTTATATAAATGAGACATAATAGTAATGAACAGAAGCATTACACTACTGCAAAATGCACGGCATTGTGTATACATATATATTTTTTACATTTATATATAAAATTTTGATCAATTATGAAATGAACTTATGCTCACCGAAGCTACATTTATTGAATCAAATAAATTAAAGATTATTACAATTTAAAATAACTGTTTTGTATTGAAATATATTTCAAATGATAATTTGTTGTTATTTTTTCTTAGTTCACTGAACTGTATTAGTCACACAGTTTCTTACCACAATGACCCGCATCTGAGAACGAGGGGAGCAACGGATCCTGATGCCTTTGGTGGATCTGCAGAGCGTCACTGGTGTGAACTATGATCTCTTTGGTTCGGCCTGAGGCGGGCTGACTCTGTGCTAAAACGGTGGTGGTGACATAATTTCTCATGGAGCAGTGACATTTATCTCCACACTGACAGCCGGTGATAGCAGGAGAATGTCTAGGGAGCGTCGCTGAAGCTGAAGACCCATGACATGTTGATCTGTTCACTACAGAATCACTAGACACTGTAGAGATAAGAGGATTTCATGTGAATATAACTGTGGTCATTTAATGCAGCATTGAAAGCTTGTTAACAACAGACAGACAGATAGTTAATGGTATAATACCAGTGTGTGCTTGGATTCTGAGGATCCATTTCTTCATCATAAATCGGGACGATGCACTGAGGAGATACTCAGATCCATCCCGCAATCTGAGAGAAAAGTGAAGTCCTTCAACTGAATATGTGCAGGTGAAAGTGATTTAAAAACAACTACTTCCATCTCTAACTAAGATAAACATGAGACGCCCTTTAGTTGTGCGACATTTACCTCAAGCAGCAGCAGTTGGGTTTTTTGGTGTACTCTGGCGACGGTTCACACACCGCTCCGATTAGATTCAGAGGAAGGCTGGTCACACAGCTCTATGGGGTACAAATATAGAGTAATTTTGGCTAAACTCATACCCTTAGATGCTTTACAGCTGCCATTAAACGTAATTCAATCACAATTTAATCACAGTTCAACCTTGCAATGTAAATAATGATGTCCTTTTGCAATAAAGGAACACAAAGTTTTCTACTTGGTTGCAAAGCCAGAACATGAAGTCTTCAAGCTTACCTTGAGTGTATCTTTCCTGTCCTGATAGAAACATATTGTTTGTTTGTATAGCACAGCATGATAGGAGTTCCACGCCCTGCATGGTGCCTGAAATAGTACATTTTGTTGGTTACATAAAGACCAACCGAAATGCAAACTAATTTGACATCTACCACAGTAGCCTGCAGGTAAGAGCATTAGGCATGAGACACAAAATGCTAATTTGTTGTGGTTGGGGTCAAGAAAATATCTGTAATTGTGATATTTACCTTCTTTCCCCCCAGTTGTAGTTTGTGTTTCCTCTCCAGTGTACCTTCCATAGATGGCAGTTCCAGTTCTTGTCTTCCACTCTGAAACAGAAAGGTCATATTTGTTGTGGTTGGGGTCAAGAAAATATCTGTGATATTTACCTTCTTTCCACCCAGTTGTAGTTTGTGTTTCCTCTCCAGTGTACCTTCCATAGATGGCAGTTCCAGTTCTTGTCTTCCACTCTGAAAAACAATGGTCAAAGATTAGAATTAACAATCTTTGAATGATGAGATACAATAATTATTTCTCGATATTCTGAAGAACTCTTAAGCATATACTCTCTGTTCTTGTATATGGTCTGCAATTATACTTTGGGTACCTGGATATCATTGTCAGTGGTACCATCCAATCCCATATGAACAGATAGGAGGCTCATGGATTGGTCCTGTGGAGAGAGAACACATATCAATGCATTAATTGCCATGACAAAAACAGATTACACATGCACTAATCAGAACTACAATAATGGGCAAAATGATATGAGATATGCTGGCCACAACTTAATTTGAGGGCAAAGATTTCCAAATAAAACCCTCAATTGTCCTCAATCCTGGTCCTAGAGGGCCAAAGTCTTGCAGAGTTTAGCTCCAAATTGACCCAACACACCTCCCCGGAAGTTTCTAGTACGCCTAGTAAAACCAAGTATGCCTAGTAAAACCTTGATTAGCTAGTTCAGGTGTGTTCAATTGGGGTTTGCGCTAAACTCTACAGGACAGTGGCCCTCCAGGAGTAGGACTTAAACCAGTGGTCCTAGAGGGCCAAAGTCTTGCAGAGTTTAGCTCCAAAATGACCCAACACACGTCCCCGGAAGTTTCTAGTACGCCTAGTAAAACCTAGTATGCCTAGTAAAACCTTGATTAGCTAGTTCAGGTGTGTTCAATTGGGGTTTGCGCTAAACTCTACAGGACAGTGGCCCTCCAGGAGTAGGACTTAAACCAGGGGACTTAAACCACAAGGCCCCACCGTCCTGCAGAGTTTAGCTTTGACTTGCCTCAACACACCTGCCTGGAAGTTTCTAGTAATCGTGAAGACCTTGAGGTCCTTGGTTCAGGTGTGTGAGATTGAAGCTAAACTCTACTGGACATTGGCCTTCCAAGAGCAGGACTTAAGCCAGGGGTGTCCAAACTCAGTCCTGGAAGGCCACCATCCTGCAGAGTTTAGCTTCAACTTGCCTCAACACACCTGCCTGAAAGTTTCTAGTATGCCTAATAAGACCTTGATTTGCTAGTTCAGGTGTGTTTAACTGGGGTTGGAGCTAAACTCTACAGGACAGTGGCCCTCCAGGAGTAGGGTTGGACACTCGACTAAAACTTGTAGGTTCTTCTACAATTACCCCATCGACTTCGGTCAGAAATCTTGGTGTAATCTTCGATGACCAGCTGACCTTCAAAGACCACATTGCAAAGACTGCCCGATCTTGCAGTTTGCATTGCACAACATCAGGCCCTTTCTAACGGAGCATGCTGCACAACTTCTTGTCCATGTAAATGTAAAACAGTCCTAAACAACATCTAACAAGGTTTGACTGTCAACTTATAGACCTCACCTTCAGAAAACCTGTTTCCTTCTCCTCCTCCTCCTCCTCTCTATAATGGTAGATATACTTTTGCTGGTCCTGTATTTCAGGTAGTTTCACCATATCTGAAGCAGTTTCATTAACAGCCACCTGTTTGTAAACCTGTTCCTGTTGTGTGAACGCAGCCCAAGACCCCAAGGTATGGACGCTAGGACATACATGAATCTCTGCCATAGTTGAGCAGTGGTTGGCTATACCTTGGATTGCATCTTCTGAAGGACTTACATAGTGGTTCTCCTTGTTCTCAAGTTGAGTTGCATTTGCGTTCCAACTAACCACCTCTTCTTTGGGCACTATACTGATCCCAGACAGATGTTTCTGTTGAATATTGGTCAGATCACTGAGTGATGAGGGATGATTCTCCTCAAATGAGATGTCTTCAACAACTGGAGAAGGTGGAGGAGGAAATTCATCTTCAGTAAATGAAACCGTGTCAATGCTGATCTTTTTGGAGTCTTTACAATCAATCTTAAGGGTTACTTCACCTGGAGAAATTTGTTTGCGCTCTTCTTTTTGCATTGGACGAGAGCGGACAGTTTTAAAGGTGCTCAGAGCTGTCGAACGATCAACCTGAGAGTCCTGGTGATGAGAGTCTGTCTTCTTTTGCTCAGGAGGGCCAATTGTGATGACATCTTGAATGCTAGGGATAAGGCTCATATCCTTGGGCAGGTCGAAGCTTAACACAGAACCCAAGGACAGAAATCTGCAGTGGTTCTTCACATGTCCTTGGGTGGCAACCTCTAAGGTGCTGTGAACTGGAGATCCAACCTCTCCAGGACATTCTGCATCTATGTCTTTCACTAAAGGGTTCTTTATGTAGTCCAAGACCTGAGTCCCATCGCTGTTTGGTTTCCTTGCATCTTTCCGCTTCTTCCTTTCCTTCAGGGGCCAAGTATGTGTATCGTATGTCACCGGTTCACGTACAGGTGGCAAATCAGCCTCCTCTGACAGATCCTCTCCCATGATCTTCTGAATGGTCTGTCTACGGTCATCTTTCTTCTTCTTGGCCTTCTTGCCCTTCCTCTTAAGGCTGCTAAAGATTGAGATGTTGCCATTCTTTGGCAGGAGGTTGTTGGCCTGCTGAAGTGTGTCTTCGATGGATGACGAGGAGTATGGGGAGGTGCAAGGAGAGGAGAGGGCATACAGGGAGGTCCTGGGAGAGGAGGAGGAGGGCCTTGGAGCTTTGTCTTGGGGAAGCGCCATACTCTCATACACTGCCGTGTTGTTTTCCGTAACATGCAAGTATGTACTTACCTAAAACACAAGGAAAAGATTGTTTTAGAGGGTTATCACTTTTTTTCTTCCATGCATAAATTGGATTGCATGCATAAGTATCACACTTCAACACAAAGTTCACCCTTCAAAGATACATCATGCTAATTATCTGATGTGCAGTGCTCCGGAGCATAATAATTAAAATACTAAGTAAAATGCCTCAAATTTGAAGTACAATCTAGGATGTCATTTTTCTATCAATTCTTCAATAGGTAGATCTTGTCTTTCATAAAGCCCGAGTTCAGGGATCTTGGGCCTAAAAAGGTTGGTGACCACTGGTCTAGATGGTTGTGCAATGGTGTTCTGAGTGGTTGCTTACATCAACAAGCCACACCAAACCTTAGCAAACACCACTAATGCAAAAACATTAGGTTTACATGAGAACAACATGAACAAAAGAACACTAGCATGACTACACAAGCACACTTGATTTTTTTTTTTTAAACTCTGGGCTTAATAAGAATCATCTGCTCTTAAACATGTCGTCATACACAGCTGTAATGGCTTGACCTTTCACCCTGTGACTAATCTTGTGCTGCTCTGGCAGCCCCAGACCAT
Source organism: Sinocyclocheilus rhinocerous (assembly GCF_001515625.1). NCBI lineage: Eukaryota > Metazoa > Chordata > Actinopteri > Cypriniformes > Cyprinidae > Sinocyclocheilus > Sinocyclocheilus rhinocerous. The sequence goes on from NW_015656163.1 coordinate 317,488, forward strand.
AAATCACACAGGGCAGTCAGGAGGGCCTTCTAGAAAGTTCACAACAAATTTTCCAGCACCCCCCGCTCCTGCTGGGAGCCATTTCAAAACTCAGCGATCATGGGAAGCGAAGGGTGAGGTCACATCTCAGCACCGCGCTGCTGTCATGAGTGAGTTTACATAAGAGTGAAAAACCCCACTGCATGCATCTTATCTCTCTTATCACCTGCTTCCTTTGTCATCGTCTTTCTCCATCCATGCATATCTGATTAAAACAACTGATTTGCAGCAAATCTTTAGATCTAATAAAAACCTCTGGCCTCTGCTGGTTTCTGACTCATTTGTCATGATGGAGCAAGAGTTTAAAGAGTAAAAAGTAGTGCTAAAGATTTTTCCATTCGACTCAGTCTAATTAATTTAAATTTAACTCAAATTAAATGAATTTAATCCATTAGTAGACTAATCACGTTTATATCAGTTTAATTAGTTAAATAATAGGCTTTAATATATAGCCTATTCCATGCTCAAGCGCCCACAAAATGCTTGTCGCAAAGCAAAAATGAACTATAATGACTATAAAAATAGCAAGGAGATATTTTAATAATTTATTAGTCAGTGTCGGCTGCAAAGATGAAGTTGACAGTGCTGACTTGCCATTTAGTACAGTGGATGCGCCTTCAGAGAAAAATGCAACTGTCATATGGATTACATAATTAGAGAGCATTTGGTTTTTATTTGAATTGGTTCATTTAAAAGTAGACATTTCAAGCTTTCTATAGATATATTTCTCATGTCTGTGAGGGAAGTAGCCTATAACACTGAGTTTCGGTTCATTTTTGTGATGCTCTCCAGTTCATGGAGACACATCTTGGTTGTTTTCTTTATTTTACAAAAGCACAACGTTTTGTTGATATTGTGAGTGTACACAAATAAAAGTAGACACTTTACAGTTTCAAATGATGTATTATTACTCTTATCTGTATGAGCAAAATGACAGCGTTTTTTAAGATGTTTTTGCTGTTATCAGGAGAAAATGCAAGTTGCTGGAGCCTCCATGTTATACAGTGTGCACTAATAGCTTCCACACTTCACACAAACACTTGGATATGCGCCTAATACAGCACATTTATCTAGGTTAACATTAGAGCGGCCATGTAAAGTTGCTACTACTTACATGTTTCAATTACAAATGAAAAGCCATATTTGAGGGTGATGAATGATAGGCGAACATTTGGATTTCCTGCCTGATATACTGTAATTGCCACAAGGATATACATTATACATTTTTTTTTTTGTAAATAACTGACATTTTTGTTGACTAAGCCTCTTCTCGTCGACTATTATGGGGGGCAGCGCTGGTAAAAAGACTAAAAGTTTGCTCTGTTCCTCATGCAAAGCTATTGCATGGGTGCAAAAGACTCAATGCATACATGTTTCAATCATCATTTCTGAATTTGTGCGATTATACGCTCTGATCTTTAGGGTCTCGTTTTTGTTATCAGTGGCCTTTATATGTTCTGAAAGCTGCGAGGGCACAAAATAAAAAATCCTGCTGAGAGATATAAAAATGCATTTGAAATTGAACAATATGACAGCAGCTAGACATTTTCCCACAAGCCCTACAAACTCCTGATGTTTTCAAAAATATATACTGGATTACATGAGAGCTGCAAACCTACAGCAATGGGCAACATTTCAAAAATAACTTCTAACACTGACCGAAGTTTTCATTTCACAGACCCTAATAGCATAATAAAAGTCCCAAGGATATTGCAAAACCATTTAAGGCTACTATATGCTACTATATTTAAGCCCCTGTAACCGTTCCAAGAAACACACTTTTTATTTTTGCTGCAATTACTTTCAAAATGTTCCCAAAGACAGTTTTGTAAACAACCCGAATGCTTGAAATGAGGCTTTATATGAGTCTTGGAAGAGTTTCTCGTCCCGGTTTCTAATACTTCCCATATACTGGCAGCTCAAAATGAGATCATTGGAAGTGGCTATTTCCTCCGTCATCTTCTCATTACCTGCCCATACCTGTTTGCAATCTCCTCTAAACCGCAGTGACCTCTCTTCCATCAAAGTTTCTTTGGCTTTGTTGCCTTTCCAACCACTGCACAAATAAATGATCAAGCCAGTGGCGATATTTCAGAATAGCATACTATTATACTATGAATCTAAGATGTACTGCAATGCTTCGGTAATCAAAAAAATATGATAAGATGTTTCGAGATCATGATGTTAGTCAGTCCATCACACTACAGTCCTCATGCACACACACAAGCAGAGCTGGGTAGATTACTTACAAATTGTAGTCCGTTACTAATGCCAAATTACATGACAAAAATTGTATTTAGTAATGTAATCCATTACATTACACATTTTAGGTAATATAATCAGACTACTTTTTGATTACTTTTTAGATTACTTTTGTAGGGAAGCCCATTTCCGCCACTAAATAAAAAATAAAAAAGGCAATTGTGACTTTTAATCTCACAATTCTGACTTTTTTTTCCCCTCACAATTGCGAGATATAAACTCACAATTCTGACTGTTTTGTGTAACAATTCAAAAAAAGTCAGAATTGTGGGATATAAACTCAGAATTGCGAGAAAAAAAAAATCTGAATTGCAAGATTTAACCTCGCAATTCTGAATTTCTTGCAATTCTGACTTTATATCTCACAATTCTGAATTAATTTAATTTATTGCCAATTACCTTTTTTTTTTGTAAATTTTTTTTCAGTGGCAGAAACGGGCTTCCATATTGACCTAACTTGTTTATCACATTGATTTAAATAGGATAATCTTGTAATATATTGATATAAAATGCAAAGAGAAAGAAAATATATTCCACTCTTTGTTATTAACAACATAAAGTGCAGTCAACATTACGTCAAGGTTTCCCAAACTGGGGTTCGTGAAGGAACTAATAATAATTAGAAAAGTGCTAATAATTAGAAAAGCTAATAATTAATTAAATCATAAAAATGTCCAATTAAAATCAATAATTTTAAAATAATTGCGTTTGAACGACAAAAGCCTTCCAAAGACATAGTAAAACATAGTTAAATAACTCATAGTGACAATTAAAAAAAAAGTTCAACCAGTAGTTGATGCAATGTTGGGATGTTGAGAAAAAAAACAAAATATTGAAAATCCAGTAGTCAAACGTGTGGCCTCTCAGTTTTCGGTGCAATTATAGTCAGCTGACTAATGACTGGTCTTTGTGTGAATGTCCACTATACTGGAAACTTTTAGCGGCAGGATATTTCAGAAAGGAACATTTAAAAGATGATAAAAATATGAATAATTTATTGCTATTGTGTAAATAATATGTAATCATGTAACCAATAAAAATGTAACTGTAGTCTGATTACAAGTATTTTACAATGTAGTATAATCTAACTACAAGCACTTCATTTTTGGAATCTGATTACGTAATCCAGGTCACATGTAATCAGTTACTACCCAGCACTGCATACAATTACCATGTTTGTTTACTCGTGCAGGGCCACCGACCAACTATATTTACCTCTTCTGCACTGTGTCGATAAATCTTTGTCTTTCGCTTTAAACTACCAAAAAGCCCCTGGCAGCACTTCCAAAAGCCTTTACAGACAGAAGAGTGAGACTCAGCAGGCTGAAGGGGAACGTAGAACAAAATAAAACAGAGAAGGGTGTTTTTGAGGAAAGAGAAGGAAATGTGAGGAGCCTGAGAGGGATATCAAACACAGAGCAGCATATAAGTGCAATAGGGTTTGACTGTGTGTGATTGTGATGTTTAATCATTCTCACCCTGTGCACAGGTTCGGGCACCAGCACACCACCTTCCCTGCCAGGCGCCTGTACCTGGATTTGTGTGTCTCCAGAGTTACTGAAGCTGAGGATGAGGTTGACTGTGCCTCCTAAAGCTGAGGGACTGGGTTCCTTTAGCACCAGGTATGGTGAATCCGGCCTCTCTAAATGACCGCTGTCATCGCTTCCTTTAGGACTGACACTTTGCATCACCTCATATCCATAACTGTGCTGCAAACCATCCTCCGTGTCACCAGGGGGAGCACTTGTGAGGCTTTCTGTTGTCTTCTGAGAGACCTCGGGTGAGGTTTCCACCTGAAAAATGGCAGAATTAGAATGCCTTAGGAGGAGACTGCATCTTTGGGTCAATCTCATGAAAACTCTCCAGGAACTCAGTCACATTTCGTAAACAAAAGATAAATAAAAAAAAAAAAGTTAAATTTATTTTGTTATTTTGGGTTGATCTCATGAAATCTGTCAAGGATTTCAGGACCATTAAGACTGTTTGCATTGTGACACTTTAATGCAAAAATGCTATATTATTAAATAGTGAAGTATTTAAACATTTAGTAGCATTTAATACATTTAATGTAGGCTGGTGCAAAAAAATCTATATTCATAAAATATTGAAGTATTTCTACATTTAGTAGCATTTGATACATTTGGTATAAGCTGATGCAAAAAAAATACTATATTAATAAAGTGAAATACTTCTACATTTAGTAGCATTTGCTTCTAAATTTGCTCACTAAATTGTATTTATTACTAAATTTTATTTTAATATATTCTGATGTAAATTGAAAAATTATTGCTAATATTGATTGATTGATACTGATATTATTTAAGACAAATAAGCACATTTCCCATCTTCAAATTAGCTGTAATGGGAAAAAAACTATATTAATAAAACGATAAAGATTGTTTATAGCATTTGAGAATTTGAATCATTGCATTACAGTATTTTACTTCAACAATCAATGAGAATAATTTGAATGATTCCAATTGATTTTGATATCAATTACTTATTATCTATTTATTTATTATTTATTTTACACACACACACACACACACACACACTTTTTGATTGATAAACTTCATTTATCCCCAGAAGGGAAATTTACAAATGAATGGTTCTACCGGTGTTTGTGGGCTGCAGACCATGGCCTCGGAGTAAATAGCGTCAGTTTGAGCTTCTTCAGCCTTCTGTCTGCTCAACAGCTGATCCTTCTGAGCCCTCCAGTGGACCAGGATCCATCCCAGCATGCTCCTCAGCTCCTCCATCCTCTCTCTGATCTGCACAAGACAAAGAGCAATGGAAAAAGACCCCAAACCATTTTAACTTTATTTCATCCAGAAAAAAACTTGAGGTTGTTCTTTCATAGGAGACTTAGGGAGAGTGTAGAGTTACAAAATCTATTTGTATATCAGTTGAGCAATGCAACTGAAGCAGATTTTAAAGAAAGCTTATATACCATTGTGTTGAGGTGATGCTCGTCATCAAAGAGGTTTTTTCCAGCCACGGCGAGCTGATCAAACTCCTCGAACTTCTGCTCTATCTGCCGATCCAGAACCTCAACCAGAGGCTCCTGGTTCTCTCGGCTTTGACGCAGAGCGCTTTCTGAGAAAATGCAGGAGTGGGTGTCTTCTGTCCAAGAGCTGTGGGAGAGAAGATGAACAGCAGAGAGGTGAAGACAAGCGCTTCAGGCCAACACACACAGCTCGAGATGATGCTCACCAGACGTTTCTCCAAACACATGAAGAGAACACAATGTGAACAGACATATCCCATCAATAAATCAAACATTAGCTCTGCAAATTATATTCATAGAACATTCCTGTTGAGTCACACCAAAGCATGTCCATCTCACATTTCACCCTAAAATCAAATGAAAGAAGTACCATTATGAGTTTTTGCTTTATGCAACTATTTTCATGACAATTAAGCCCCAAATTTGCATTACTGCAACCCTAACCCTAATGCGCCCAGACATTTACATTTGTTTTTGTTCAGTATTTTTATTGTAAAAAAAAAAAACAATATTTACTCTTTAGTTTTTTTGTTCAATAATTAAAATTATTTTTTGTTTAGCATTATTTTAGCATTTTGAGTTTTTTTTCTTAAATCTGTTTTAATGCTATTAAATTCTCATTACTAAACTACAGTATTTTTAAATAAAAAATTCAAATCAATATTTATATATTATATAATTTATATATATTCAAAAAAGAGAGAAAAATATTAAGTATATAATAAGTTTTTAGTATTTATGGTAGCATTTATTCTATTCTTATTTAATTTATGTTGATTTAAAAAAATACTTGATTTTTTTTTATTAAAAAATTGCATAATTGAAATGTCTAGGCACATTACAATAATACAAATTTTGGAGGAAACTTGCTTAATTGTGATGAATAAAATAAAAAAAATTATATTTATAAATTACTATATATATATATATATGCACACACACACACACACACTCACATATATAAAATAGCATATATATTTATTTTATTATTATTTAACAATTTGTATTATATATATAGTAATATTTTTGTTTTTATTTTTAATTATTTTGTATTTTGTATTTATTATTAATGTGCATTAACACAATAATAAAAATGTAGGGAGAATTGTTTATCATGTTTATCATATATATCATGAAAATATCATAATGCAAAAAAGTCTGATGGTCCTAAAAACAGTTCTCTTTTATGTAAACTATGCATATTAATTATCATTCCTTTCTATTGGTTTTGGGGGTGAATTATGACCTGTACGTGTTCTTCTTATCTATCTTTAACAAAATGTGAAATAAAACAAGGTCTCATTTAATCGATTTATCACTGACTTACATCATTGCCAGGTAGTTCCTAAAGAAATGGCGCAGGTGTCCAAACTGCAGGAGTCTCTTCTTGTTTTTGGTCACACTTTTGCCGAGCTCGTCCCAGGCGTTCAGGCTGGTCTGAATCTCAGTCCCTACAGCGTTCATCCTCTCCGGACACACGTCTGACAAACAGCTCGCCAGACTCGCCATGGCCTCCACCTCCTCCTTCAAGACCCCGTATTCAGCCTGGAGGAAAAAACACATCTAGGTTTAAGTTCACAATTGCATACTACCATCCTACAAGTGCTATTTTTGCAGCATAAACCCCAGTTGTGCAAACTCTTATGGCTTCACACTTTCAGTGCTTTAAATCTGTTAAAGGAGCCATATGCATCGCTGACAGAGTTTCTGAAGCTAATTAAAAGCGTTAATAAGAATCAAGCCGCTGTGTTTCAGATCTGCGGCTGCAAAACAGAGATTGTCAGATGCTTTGTGCATGAGCGTCAAACTATTTTAGTATGAGCCATTAGGTCATTTCTTGGGCTTTGGGGTTTCCAGACAGATGTGTTCGCGTTTTGCACGCCATCGAGGTATTTTTGCATCGCAACGCACCCGCACAATGCTGCAGTCTCAAATGAATCAACCGACACATACAAATACACATCATAAACGCCAAAGACTCGCACACAATGGAGTCCTGTGTGGATAATAAAGGCACGTGTGGGCTCACTTCATTAACATCTATTGAACAAAACAAGGGTCTGGCTGAGCCTCAGTGGATGTCCAGCTTCAACCACAACAGGAAACAGATTCTAGAAACAATGTGCTAAACAAATTCATCACAAGAGATGGGAGAAAGACATTTCCATTAGATCAACACCAGGAGTTCACTGAGTCCCGGCAAACAAGATGCTTCCTGTTCTCAGAGCACTTTCGCTGGTAAATGCTTCGGACATGTTATTGTGTTGCGAAAACACTTGGTTGCTGTCTGGATTTGCTTTAAAAAAAAAAAAAAAAAAAAATTCTTTTTATACTGAAATTTTT
>NW_015656163.1:325162-329474 GCF_001515625.1 Sinocyclocheilus rhinocerous
AAAAAAAAAATTCTCTTTATACTGTAATTCTTATTTTTATTACTTAATTGTCATGAAAAATAATCACAATAATAATAATTATTATTATTATTACTATTATTATTAAGAAATAATGAATTCTCATTTTTTGTTACCTAACTGTCATGAAAATCACAATAATAATAATAATAATAATAATAATAACAACATTAGAAAAAAATCATTTCTAATTTGTATTAATTGTCAAATAAAAAATAATCACATTACAATCATAATATTAATACATTATTATAAAAATGATGATAATAATAATAATATATTTATAATTATTGTGATGTGATTATTTTCATGACAATTAAGTAATAAATGAAAATTTCTGTAAAAATAATTTTTATTAAATAAAAAGGATAAATTGAGGGCAGAAAAACAACACTACCATTATGCATAAATATTTTTCAATTTAATTTAATTCTATTTGTGTGTGTGCGTTTGTGCATTACAGCAATAAGATTGTCAGGAGAAAATTATTAACTCATAAAAAACAAGGCAGTACTGCAAAATATTTTACTTGTCCTAAAAATAAGGTAGAATGTAAGCCAGGTTTTGTAAGATTCACCCTAAACTCTTGCAACATTTTTCTCTGGTAGTCCTGCAGTACCGTTCAGTGCTCCCATACCTCCAGCTGGTCCTGGTACTCCTGCAGGTCATCCAGACCACAGCGATCCGGCTCACATCTCACAGCCATCTCACTTTCAATCTCCAGCACATCTACGGCGAGCTCCGCACAGCGCTGCAGACACTGCTCCACGTGCGCTGACACCATGGCATGCTGGGAAACAAGGAGAAGACGAATAGTACAGAGGATAGTGAACACTTAGGCCCAATCCCATTTCTACCCATTACACCTCTCGATTCTCTTTTGTTTGGAGGTGTAGGGGAGTAATGTAGTGGAGGGTATACGCAGGTATACAGTGTAAACCCACTTCTTTATCAGTCGGCTTTGCGTATACCCACTTCGAAATCCCGTCTGATGCACCTCATTCAGTAGAGTACTGCATTAGCCAAATCATGACAGTCCACCACATGAGTAGCTAAATCAAATCGCATGTGAATAAATGTAAATATTCCCGAAACACACCCAGTAAAGACAGTAATGCGGTCAGGACGTGCTTCAACTACTACTTTGAATGGAGACGTCAGCCAAAGTGAGCACTAATAACAGGACCAGTGCTCCAAATGGGCCTGTTCACACCGGTATGCATTACCGGCATATTTTGACCTTTAGCGTAATACCGCCGCTTCTCACATGTTGCCGGTACTCAGAGTCAAAGCATCAGTATCTGGGTAATTAGAAATTACACTATAAAAATCACACGCCGTGAATTACCTCTCATCGTGCAAAAAAATGCAAGCGCAGTCGGTCTGGGGCGTGAGAGCATGTCAGGGGAGGCGCGCAGAGTGGTAAAATAATATTTAATTATTGATTATTAATTTGAATCAGTACATTAGAACGGAAAAAAACCTTAAAATGAAAAGAAGCAGGTTTTTGCGATCAGATATTTTTTAAACCGGTAAATTTTCAGTCCAATGATCCAGTAAACGAATGACTTCAAACAGTAAGTTCAAAACAGCTCTACAGAGAAAACCTGACCGATTTCATTAGAGATAAATGAAAGTATCAGAAGATAGAAATCAAACATGAGTAGAGCTGCACAATTCTGGATAAATTTATCACAAATTTATTTTTTTTGGTATCAAATAGAGATCATGATTCTCTTACGATTCTGAACAGATAACTAAACAAAATAGCTTGTAATTTACACGAGGTTCTGACAAAATGTTAATTGCTGCAGTCTGGAATTTTTTTACATTTTAATTATTTACTGCAAAATCTGCACCTCTTCTGTGGCTAATATTAATTTCATAATGATCCTTACTCTGTGAAGTCAAGTAGCAGAAGTTAAGTGATATTGCAAATACTACTTGCCCATTTTAGAGGTGAACTAAATACGCAAGACTAGTCTTACATGTCACTGTTTATAACGCAGGCCATTAAAAAAATGGGGGCATAAATTTAGAGTATACCTAATTCTCCAGGCACCACTACAACAGTGTCGTAGGGGTAAGGGGCCAGATAGCCCTTCAAATGAAGATTTTTCAGGACCACACTTCAAACGAAGGGGTATGAGCATAAACCGGCTACAGCGGCAACATAGCTGCACGAGTGAACAAAAAGCATTCATTAGCATTAATAAAGATTTTAATGAAAAGTAACCATTTGTTTTATGTTACATTCAATCGTGCGTTCATATTTACGGTCATGCTATTCAAAGAAATGTTTGCAAAAAAATCGCTAAAGTTTGCTAACGTTAAATCATTACTGACTGCATGATAGTGCTACAACATATATGTCTGATCAGGACGTTAACCACCATAGACATTGACGGGGGCTAGTCCCCCCAATAATTAGAAATCGCTAAACCTTTTTCTCAAATATTGGCAATTCGAGAGAGAGAGAGCGAGAGAGAGAGAGAGAGAGAGAGAGAGATGAAAGTTGCGTGTACATGTTTCTATGCGTCTTTCTGTACAATGAGTGAGTTTCCTTCAAAAACAGCGATTTTATCATCTCGTTGCTGGAAAATATAATGTAGCGATTCAGTATTTAAACTACGTTATTAATAAAAGTCGTGGGGCAGCGTTGACAAGTTTCTTTGCTCCTGGATGTGGAGCTGCACAATCTCCGATATGTCTGTGTGTGTGTGTGTGTGTGTGTGTGTGTGTCAGTAAGCAGCGCATTACTATAGAATGGTAATATAGAATGGCTCTAATGCACACCAGTATAGATGTGTGTAGTATAGGAGCTAGACGACGTATGATGACGCATAACAGTATAGTAGTGGTGTCCCATTTCTTAGGGGAATATTTTCACCCCTAACCCTTGACACTCTGTTTCAAGGGACAAGGGAAAGGGGTATAAAATAGAATTTGGATTGGACTTTACATATCAAATCTTGCTTGCCAGGTCTGCCTCAACACAAACAAAAGTTAATGGGACATAATTAATTTCTGACTCTACACACCCTGGTGAGGAGCTCCTGGATGCTCTGGTCATGTGACTGCGAGCGGCCCCTCTCCCGCGCCGTGTCATTGAGCATCTCCACTGCTTCTCTGAGCTCCTTCACAGGGTTCCCAATGGCTTCCATCAGGGGCTTGTCATGTCCGCTCACCGGCAAGCCCAGAAGAGACGGTCCAGAGTCAAGCTCACTGCACAGCGGCTGGAGGAACATAGTACACAGTATCTGATTGGTCGATCCTGCCATTCTGATCAAATATTTGTGTATAGTGAGACTAAATGGTATAATTAACTGTTTTTTTCCAACACAGCTGTGCTAGTTTGATGCCTCATATCATAGGGTGACCATACGTGCCATTTTTCCAGGACGGGTCCTGGCCAGGGTTTCTATATTGCCTAAAATATCTAGGTTTTGGCTTTATTTGTGTGTGCAAACCGATCGGTGTATGACATCAAAGTACCATACAGATGGTTATGCTTTCGAAACGCTCTCGAGGTACTTTGATGTCAAACACTGATCGGTCTGAGCCGCACTGCTTTTAAGTCGAACACACCTAATATGTACGCGTAATTGCATCGCTTTGACCGTAGATCCCACCTTCTCACACGCCATGATTGGTCCATTATGTACAATGCTTGCATGTTATTGGTCAAACTACTTTTCGATCATTACCTTCAGCAAGCATGAAAACAGGAAAACAAAGCCAAAACAAATCCTGGCCAGGACGCGTCCTGGGAAAATGGCACGTATGGTCACCCTATCATATCACTCCATAATCTCTTCCGTCTCATATAATAAAATAATTAAAACTGAAATCAAAATATCGTGTCAACTTATTTGTTTGTTCGGAGTTGTGGCAAGTTCATTGCACCTCTTCCAATTATTTTCAATGTCATTATAAAAAAAAAATCTGAATTGTTATGGCTATAAGTAGAAAAACTCTGAAAACTCATAAAATTGGGTAGAATTGACAAATTATGACAACTTGACTGACGGATTGATTCCAACAGTTTGACATTAGCATGTTGCAAAACTATCAACATGCTACTCTAATAATTATAACAATACACAGCACAAACAAACAGATACACATACACACACACACACACACACGTAACTATATTTATTGATTTTATTTTTATTTATTCTAAACTTCAGTTTTAAACTGAAGTATATTTTAATAATAAAATAAAAATGTAACTTAATTATTAATGATTACTGATTATCTTATGAAATTAATATTAAATATATTATTAAAT
>NW_015656163.1:332559-335246 GCF_001515625.1 Sinocyclocheilus rhinocerous
AATGATTACTGATTACCTTATTAAATTAATATTAAATATTATTATTATTAAATTAATAGTTTTTATAATTAGATTAGTATCGTATAATATAAAAAGTTCATAATATTTTTATGAATATAAATTTTATAATATTAAATTAATTAATTATAATTACATTAAATTACATAATATTAAGTAATACAAATAATTTTATATACATATACAGTATATATAAATTGATACAAGTATGATTAATGCAAATGCAATTGATATTTATTTATTAAATAATATTTAACATTTAAGTCTTATTTATAATGATAATAATTTATAAATAAGATATTTATTATTTATATTTATTATTAATAACAATAATAGTAATAAATTATTACAATTATTAACAAATGGATGGAATCAGAGATGATGCTATGACAATCATTTTTTTACAATACAGTTCATGGAGTGTTGTTCAACTCTGGATTCGAACCAGCAACCTTTCTAATTATACCATAAAAACACAACCCGTAGCTAACCTGTCCCAGGGTGCTGTAGTGACTTTCCTCGAGCTCCAGCTTCTCCAGGAACTCCGTGAGCATCCGCGTGTCCTTCAGCTCTGAGCTCTGCTGGGTCAGTGCCATCTGCACACTGCTGAACCTGAAAGAACACCAACGCTCATACATCCGAACACCGCAGCATAAATGTCTATCCGTATCGAACCGGCGGCACATACTTCATTTCCACGTCCTTCAGGCGTGCAGAAAGCAGCGGAGTGTGAAGATGTCTTTGACTGCTCAGATGATCTACTTCCTGTCTGAGGGTCTGCAGCTCCAGACGTCTGGCCTCGAGCTCCTGCTCCAGCTGGCAGCTCTCTTGCTCCACCACGCTCACGGACTCGGGGTCTCCAGCCAGAGACGCCTGCCTGATGGACAGCTCCACCGCCTCCAACCACGCCTCCAGACTGGCCAGAGACTGCAGCATCCGCACCACCTGCCAATCACAGCCAAACAACTCGCAATTATCAGTTAAACACAACTGCTGTGGACGGTCTGTTCTCTGCAATGCACAAATCACAAATACACTCAGGCAGAGCAGACTTTACTTTTTATCCCACACTGCATTATGAGATATAACATTCCATGCAGGGTGACTGACTGTATACTGAACAATTTACAAACTGCATGCATTCGGCAAAAATATGGTTATTTTGCATTTGAAATCACATTTTGTGTAGAATATCTAATCCAATGAAAGTCAGTCAAAAACATAAAAAATACAAATATGTCCTAATATTTAATTTAGTATTTAATTTATTTTAATTTTTGCCCTTTTTATGTTACTTTCATTTTGTTTACCTGACATTGTGTTATTTGTATTATACTGTATGTATTCAACTTACAACTTTTGCATTGAGACATTATTTTTAAGATAATTAAGCACATTTTCCATCAAAAAATCACTGTAATGCAGCAACATTTCATTTTTATTTTTTTTTGCATTCCCCATTACATTTTCAAGACTGTAATAAAGCCAATATTGAATGCAACAAAACAATAAATTGCGATATTTTTTATTTATATTTTATTATGTAATTAGCATAAATTAAATGTGTAATTTAGACACACACATCACTTTTTTTACATACATTTTTTTCATGCAAAATACACTGTGCAGTGTCTACTATTTATGTGAAACAGTATGCAAAATGCAATGATCAATATTTCAAACAGTAAATAATCTGCTACATTTTTGTTACATAACCTTGTTACGTTGCATGTTTAACATTGTGTTATTTGTATTATACTGTATGTATTCAACTTACAACTTTTGCATTGAGACATTATTTTTAAGATAATTAAGCACATTTTCCATCAAAAAATCACTGTAATGCAGCAACATTTCATTTTTATTTTTTTTTGCATTCCCCATTACATTTTCAAGACTAATAAAGTCAATATTGAATGCAACAAAACAATAAATTGCGATATTTTTTATTTATATTTTATTATGTAATTAGCATAAATTAAATGTGTAATTTAGACACACACACACACATCACTTTTTTTACATACATTTTTTTCATGCAAAATACACTGTGCAGTGTCTACTATTTATGTGAAACAGTATGCAAAATGCAATGATCAATATTTCAAACAGTAAATAATCTGCTACATTTTTGTTACATAACCTTGTTACGTTGCATGTTTAAATCCATCTTGTAAAGTAATACTGTTTTTGCATTTTTATTCCAGTTTTGTGTAATTTTTTGTCAGTTAAAAAAAGAAAAGAAAAAAAAAGTCAAATCATGATAGATAGCATTTCTTGCTCATCACACTGGAAATGTATTCTCAATTTTGCACGCACTGCATTATGGGATGCAGTACTCCACAGTGCGCTCTAGTTGTATACTGTACATTTTGGCAAATGTAGTTGTGTGGGCATTTCTTGGCATAATAAATGGCATATTTTGCTCAGTATACATACTGCATACTATTTTCTTTAAACAACAGAAGGCATGCCACTCCAAACATTCAGGGAATCACGAGATATATGTACCCTATAGTTGAGCTCCTCTGAGACCTTCAGGACCAGACCGTTCCTCTCATGCCTTCTCTTCAGCTCGTCCCACAGAACCTCCAGCTGACTCAGAAACTCCTGGATCTTGATGCTGCCCGGATGCTGAGCCCTCACCAGACTGTAACCCTCCTGGATGG
>NW_015656163.1:337413-342245 GCF_001515625.1 Sinocyclocheilus rhinocerous
TGTAATTTTTTGTCAGTTAAAAAAAAAAAAGAAAAAAAAAGTCAAATCATGATAGATAGCATTTCTTGCTCATCACACTGGAAATGTATTCTCAATTTTGCACGCACTGCATTATGGGATGCAGTACTCCACAGTGCGCTCTAGTTGTATACTGTACATTTTGGCAAATGTAGTTGTGTGGGCATTTCTTGGCATAATAAATGGCATATTTTGCTCAGTATACATACTGCATACTATTTTCTTTAAACAACAGAAGGCATGCCACTCCAAACATTCAGGGAATCACGAGATATATGTACCCTATAGTTGAGCTCCTCTGAGACCTTCAGGACCAGACCGTTCCTCTCATGCCTTCTCTTCAGCTCGTCCCACAGAACCTCCAGCTGACTCAGAAACTCCTGGATCTTGATGCTGCCCGGATGCTGAGCCCTCACCAGACTGTAACCCTCCTGGATGGAAAACAAGAGGTTTGAATTAACATTTTTACATTTAAAAAAAAAAATGATGCAAATATAATTTACATTTGTTAATTAAATAATATTCATATTATTTTAAAAGTCTGATTTCTAATTAATATTAATAATATTAAACTAAGTATAATTTTAGTAATTGTAATTGTCATTATGGTTATGGGCTAATATTAATTTTTATTAAATATGATAATGATATTCATTTTTATCATATTTATCAGTATAATATAAATATACATTTTATAGCATTGCTATACGTTTTGCAAAATGCAATAAAACCAAGCTAGTGTTAGTTTTGTTTTGTTTTTTTAAAGAAAACAAGCAGTTAGTATATGAATAGAGTGCAAGTCTAAAAGGGGCAAGTTTTTTTTTTTTTTTTTTAAAGAATAGAATTAGAATAGAGAGTGCTGAAGTTACAGGTGTGTTTTTAGCCGATTCTTGAAGATGGCTAAGGACTCGGATTGAGTTGGATATACATATATATTGGATTAAGTTTATATATACATATATATATATAACTTTAAAAGAAAAGACGGAATCACTCGCTGCACTTGATTAAACTACTGTTTATTTGCATCTTTGTTCTGATTTTTAATAACAAAGATAAAATAAAAATAGCTATATTGTGATTAATAATATAGTAATTATTATTATTAAGAAAAGAATTGGAGGAAAATATGCAACGTTGCTAGGTGATTTTGTTTTGGAATCTTCAGAAAACTTTAACTTGATTTTTCTCTGAATCAGATCTGCTGACTCTATCGCCTTCCAACGGCTGTAGCTCAGTCATTTTTCGTCTGATTCCAACAAGTCATATATCATTTTGAAGGTAATTTATTGGAGAATGTGAAAATAAAAATTACTAATTTTTGAAAAGTTGCTCATTCCGACTCATTTTGCCAGCAGGGGTCACAAATCGTAATCGTACACATTTTCATTGCTTCAATTTAATTATGATTAAAACTAGAAAATTTTAATAATTAAACAAAACAACAAAAAAAACTTGAGGATTTATTCTCTCAATAAAATGTGGCATGCAGTAAGCAATCACTGCAATACACTTCTACTTGTTGGAAAATGTAGCTTAATTTTATTTTTTTTACACAACAACTTAAGTCATGTTTAATTTCCAAAAAGTGCATTACCAATAGACAAATGTTAGTGTACGATGAGGTATCTATGCACACTTGTTGTGTAAAGCCAGTGAACCTCCCAGCGCTAACACACTCTGACAGCAGGGCTCACCTTCTTGACCAGCTCTATCCTGGCTCTGTTGGACAGGATATCCTGTTCCAGTGAGGCCTGACGCCTCTTGGCTGCTTCAAAACCATTCGGTCCGGCCAAACTGCAGATCTGAGTGGCCATCGCACCACTGTCTTTGAGCCAGGAGAGAGTCTGTGGAGAATACAAAGAGAACATGAACACAGCGGCTCTGCTCAAAACACCTAGAGACTCCCCTACATAGACAGCAGTCTACTCCACATGAACTGCACTAGAGATGCACCTTTGACTCATTCCTATAGTTAGACATTAGCTAACAACACAACACTCTAATGATCATAATACACAGCACACACAAATGTAAAATAATAAAATAAGCTACATTTTCACTAGAACTATTTTTAATGATACTTAAGTTATTGAATGAATTCTAAAAATATTAATTCTAAACCAAGTTTATTAAGTTTTAGTATATAATAATAATAATATTAAACTAAGTATAACTTTATAATAATATAGCAATAATAATAATAATTTGATAATGATATTTATTTTAATAATATTTATCAGTATAATAACATTTTATAATATTGCTATTTCAAATCATAATTAAATTATGTATAAATACATACTAGTTAATTGTCACGGGTGCACACACACGAGGGACGAGGAGACGCTGGAGAATACTTTACACAAGACTTTATTCGTAGGAAGGAACCAAGGGAGACGAACTCAGGAAGACGTATACAGGAAGACCTTCAACATCGGACAGAGAACTAGGGACTGGGAACACTTTATATACACACACACACAGGAGGAGGGGATGACGAGACACACCTGGGAGCCATGACACATCAAGGGAAACACCTGGGAAGAAATCAACTTAATTAATCAGGGGAGGAACAGGAAACAAACCAAATAAGGGCATGGGAAGGCACATGGGGAGCAGGACACACACGAAACATGGAACAGAGTCTGACATTAATATACATATAATTTCTGAAAATAAAATTGATGGAAATATAATTTATATTTATTCATTACATAATATTCATATTGTTTTAAAAGTCAGATTTGTAATTCATATTAATACATTTAAACAAAGTATAATTGTAAAAAAAAATAGTAATTCTCATTACGGTTAATGTAATTATTGAATTTGATAAATGGTATTAATTTTTATATTTATCAGTATAATACACATTTATAATATTGCTATTTTAAATGAATTAGGATATATTAGTTAATATAAACAATTTATATAAAAATTCATGCAAATTAAATTTAAAATAATATTTTAAGTCCGATTTCTAATTAATAATAAACAAAGTATAATTGTAATATTCGTTATTTATTATTATTATTGATCACTACTAATTTATAATATTTAGTTATTATAACACTTGATAATTACAGTAATTTTATAACATTTATCAGTATAAAAAATTTAATTATATATATGTACATCAATAAATAATATATAAATAATATATATAATGAAAAAACAGGAAGACATATTTCTATCAGAAAGAGATGAGAGATCCTTATTTAGACCTGGCTGACTTCTGAACCGCTGGCTGCTGGCGGCGTTTTCAAGCCAGAACAATTCCTGGAAGTCACATACACTAGCAGATCCTCAAGCAATTAGCAAAGACCCATCGATCAACCGCTCATGAGTTTATTCCAGAGGAATCTGAACTCTCAGCTGAACCGCAGTGAAGAGCTCCTCTGTTCTGCTCTGACTGGACTCAGCGGGTCTTTTCGCAGCATAAGCGATTGTGTAACTCTTGTGTAATGGTGAAGTAATAAATAGGCACCTTGTCTGCAGAAACGGTGAACTTCTGGAGTTGCGTGTGGAGCGGTGTGTGGCCGCTGGACTCGGGCCTCGGCGCGTTCCCGCTGTAAAGCCAAACACAGGACCTCTATTTAGCGTGCATCTTTAATTTGCATGTGTGCAAAATTTTTTCCGAAGTAAAAAATGTCACCTTTCAGCGGCCGTGTGGAGTTTGAGGGCTGCCATCTCTCCTGCATCCCGGCTGTCTGAGGGCTTCCCGCAGCGCTCGGCGTCTCTCCCGGCCTGCGGAGGGAAACACAAGCTGCGTGTTCATCCAGCAGACTACGCCTACAACGGACCCTTGTGTGCTTGTTTAAAACACGGTGGTCCTCCGTGATACTGATGAGGTTGGCTGGTAAGCCGGGCCTGAATATCAATCAGCGTATGGACAGTGTGGATGTAATCCCAGAAAGAAAGCCAATTACCTTTTCTGGAAAGTTACAGTGAGCAGTGCTGTTAAACAGGCTCCAGCGTCACATGAGAAAGCCAACATGGGAAAATAATTATTCTGTATTAATCGCCGTCATGTCTCGAGTAGAAGGTCACTGCTTTTTCATGCGCATTACATCAGCTATGAACAACATGATGATTAGATGACTCTAATAATCATAACAATATACAGCACGCACAAGTATTGGGGAAAATAACCAACATTTTTTATTAGAATAACTATTTTTATTGATGTTAGGTTATTAAATAAACAACATTTATCTGTGTGTGTGTGTAATTCATATAAATGTATGCAAATAGAATTTATATTTAAGATTTCTAATTAATATTACTAATATTAAAAAGGCATAATTAAATAATAACTGTAATTAATAATGAATAATATTATTTATTAATATTAAATATGAATTATTGTTGATGGTATTCATTTTATAACATTTATCAGTATAATATAATTCATGTTAAAGTTGTCACGGGTGACACACACGAGGGCCGAGGAGACGCTGGAGAACACTTTTAACAGGACTTTATTTGCACCAAGGAACAAAGGGAGACGAACACAGGAAGACGTTCACACGAAGACCTTCAACATCGGACAGAGAACTAGGGACTGGGAACACTTTATATACACACACACAGGAGGAGGGGATGACGAGACACACCTGGGAGCCATGACACATCAAGGGAAACACCTGGGAAGAAATCAACTTAATTAATCAGGGGAGGAACAGGAAACAAACCAAATAAGGGCATGGGAAGGCACATGGGGAGCAGGACACACACGAAACATGGAACAGAGTCTGACAATCTGAAAGCAGGTGATGGAGATTTACTACTAATCACGGGACCGGCTTTAC
>NW_015656163.1:342751-350148 GCF_001515625.1 Sinocyclocheilus rhinocerous
GAGGGAGCTGGCGAGGGCGAGCGGCACAAACGCCCTCGCGAAGACAATGGGGTCTGGGCTCGCCTGAGCCACTGTGAGGAACATCAAACGCTCCTCCATATCGGGACGTGGAGGAGTGCACGGGAAAAAAGGAAAAACAAAAACTTACAAAAACCGGAAATCAAACACGGGGAAGGGATGCCGCTTACAGTTCGGTCCGATGTTCTGTCACGTTGCACACACACGAGGGACGAGGAGACGCTGGAGAATACTTTACACAAGACTTTATTTGCACCAAGGAACCAAGGGAGACGAACTCAGGAAGACCTTCAACATCGGACAGAGAATTAGGGGCTGGGAACACTTTATATACACACACACAGGAGGAGGGGATGACGAGACACACCTGGGAGCCATGACACATCAAGGGAAACACCTGGGAAGAAATCAACTTAATTAATCAGGGGAGGAACAGGAAACAAACCAAATAAGGGCATGGGAAGGCACATGGGGAGCAGGACACACACGAAACATGGAACAGAGTCTGACAAAAGTATAGTTCTGAGAAAAAAGTATGACGGTTTCCACAAAAATATGAAGTGGCTCAACTGTTTTCAACATTGATAATAATCAGAAATGTTTCTTGAACAGCAAATCAGCATATTAGAATGATTTCTGTAGGATCATGTGACTCTGAAGACTGGAGTAATGATCCAGCTTTGATCATAGAAATAAATTACATTTTAAGATATATATAAAGAAAAAAAAAAGAAAAAAATGCAGCCTTTGCGAGTATCAGATACTTTTTAAAAGCATTAAAAAATGCTTCAATGCTATTTGTACTTATTTTAAGCAAAGGTTCACTTTGAACTAGTGCTGTCAAACGATTAATCGCGATTAATCGAATCCCAAATAAAAGTTTTTGTTTACATAATGTATGTGTTATACATAGTATATGTTCAGTGTTTATATATTATGCATATATAAATACACACACATACAGTATTTTGAAAATATTTACATGTCTATATTTATATTCATATAATTTATATTATAAATAAATATATTTATTATATAAACAAATTTTTTTCTGAAATATATACATACATGTGTTTATTTATATATACATAATAAATATACACAGTACACACACATATATTATGTAAACAAAAACTTTTATTTTGGATGCGATTAATCGCGATTAATTGTTTGACAGCACTACTTAAAACTGATAATTACACTATCCTTTCTTTCAAAAAACTATTTTTGACAATAAAAGTGAATGAGGACAGAAGACAAAAAGCACAATTAAAAGATCTCAAAGATTTCCACAAATTAGAATTTGGCAACTAACAATAAATGGCAATATATATGGGAGAACCAACTGCAAAATCATGCAAAACTTCCACGGTGCTTTCTTTCACACAGACAAAACCGGTTTTCATGCACAGCACCCCATCGGCTCATTTCTGAGCTAGGCATTCTCTGATTATGAGCTCAGGATGAATGAGTCAGAGTTTGGGAGAGAGAAACGCGTGATGCCGGAGAGAAAGAAAGAAACAGTCGCCTGAGAAAGTGCCATTTGGAGAGCGCAGCAAATTTACAAGGCCTAATAGCATTTATAAACACGCCACTCAAAGAGTGCAAGCCTCGAGTTTAATCGCACAGCGGCACGTTATCGGGCTATTTGCGAGTGTGAAGCATTTGAGTTACAAGCGTGGTGTAATTACACGCTCCGACGTCTCTTCTCCACACGCCTGCTTCAAATCAATCCAAGCTTTATACAAACTCCAGGCTTTCCTTCATGATGAAAACTAAGGGACAGTGAATTATGTCACCGAGCGGCTCTTGAAGGGCTTCCTCTGCTCGTTCCCAGCGCTGATAGTAATTAGTGCCGTATTTCATCAGCTCTTCTGAGAGTCTTTCAGTGTAAAGTTGTGGAGCGATGTCAGCCAAACGCTCTCGTAGCACATATGAAGCATGTGGCGAGCCATCTGGGAGCCATTAGAGGGAAATACAGGCCTCTTCGTCATGTTTACCTCACGTCACTAAACACAAACACACACACGCTCACCAACGGATGGACGCGGTGCCTCATAATGCGTGAAAATAGACAGGCTTTTGGTCGTCAGGTTTTGGGAACTTTATTTAACCAGCTAAACACCAACTTGACCTGACTGAGAGTCTAATTTAACCCTGTAAAGCCTGACATGAAATAATGACCAGAAAAAAAACAATACACACACACAATACATTTGGTTTTAGGCACTTTATTTAACCAGTTAGACACCAGCTTGACCAGATTAAGAGACTAACGTCACCCATTATTTCATGTCAGGCTTTACAGGGTTAAGTTAGTCTCTCAATCTGGTCAAACTGGTGTTTAGCTGGTTAAATAAAGTGCCCAAAACCAAATGTATCAAATATGATACTTAACAAAAAACACTTTTTGTAGTATTTTTAAATTGTTATATTTATATATTATTAATATATTTATATTAGTGCTGTCAAACGATTAATCGCATCCAAAATAAATGTTTTTGTTTACATAATATATGTATGGCTACGTTCACACTGTCAGTTTTTGGGATTGACAACCGCATTTACTTACAGGTGTGTGTCTCGAAATGTCCCGTTCACACAGCAGCTTACAGTTGTGTTTAGAATACTGTCTGTATGAACGTGCAACGGGAGTCAAGCCCGTATTCCTTGACCAAAGTAAAATCAAAAATGGTGACGTCCATAAAACTGAAAGTCTTATCACTTTCTGACACGACAAGAGTCCAATCGAGCCACGAGTTCTTTCGTCAAATCTTCATTAACCAACAGCAGCCTTTAAATTTGGGTGGAGTATTTGAGTCGCGCGCAGAACACATAACTGACGGGAGCGGCTCCGGTGGAAAACTGACAGGATCTAAAAATTTCAAATGACACGGCCTACGTAACACACGTGAAGCACGAGCTGAAGGCTTATGTTTGCACAATTACACTAAAAGAGCTTTTACTTGACAAAAAAAGTCAAAACTATTAATCAGACGACAGAAGGCATGTAGTAGATTGTGTGTGAGAGGTTTTCAGCAATCATGTTGATCATTTAGCGGCCTTAGAAATTAATTTATCGAATATAATACAGTAGATTTATAGCTCCTTAGGCTGGTTTAAGCGGTCATTTTCTGCATCAATGAACAGTTTTCTAATGCTAAAAACACTACGCTAGAGGTGCTATAGTGAGTATTTGCACAAACGGTCTCATTTTCTCCTTCAATCAACTGCAGTCATGGCAAAACAACAGTCTGAGGAGAACTGGAGTTGGATGATGGCGAGCTTTTGGACCGGTGGTGCCGTCTGGCATCATGTTAAGTCCCTGGGGATTCGTGTCTCCCAGTAAAAGTCTCCATAAAGCATAATGAGCACGGCTCTCATACACGATACACTCAGGTAACCTCTGCTACCAGCACTGACACAAGCGGCCATTGTTACAAACCTGCTTTAGCCCAGAACATCGCCAGCACTGTGCCAATCAAAACCAAGCCAGAAAACCGTCTGAACTAAAGCTTATGTTGGGATCTAACAATTAAAACTAGTCCAAAAAAAAAGAAAAATGGACGAGACAGTCCATGTTTTACTGGAAATTACTCTTGACTTTTGGCAGCAACAGTTTATGTATGAAATACTGCAGGTCCAGATATACAACCAAAAATACTTTTTATACTCACCGAGGCTGCATGTATTTTAATAAAAATACAGCAAAAACAGTAAAATTGTGAAATATTATTACAATTTAAAATAACTGTTTTCTATGTTAATATATCGTAAAATTTAATTTATTCCTGTGATCAAAGCTGAATTTTCAGCATCATTACTCCAGTCTTCAGTGTCACATGATCTTCAGAAAGCATTCTAATATGCTGATATGCTGCTCGCCCAGCACTAGCCACTTCATATTTTTGTGGAAACTGTGATACTTTTTTCAGAATGATACTTTAATATTAATTAGAAATCAGACCTATAATAATATTAATAATATTTTTAATTTAGTTTGCATTATTGTTTTTAAAATATTTTATTTCTTTAAATTGTTTATATTAACATATATATGTAATTTACTTAAATTAACAATATTATAATTTATATTTATAACATATACTGACAAATATTATAAAAATGAATATAATCAATAATAATTAATATTTAATATTAATAATTTCAATTAGTCGTGTGCTGCTTTTTTTTTTGGGGTTGACTGTGAAACGTTTCGTTTTTCATGATGATTTGAAACAGAACAGAAAGTTCAAAAGAACAGCATTTATTTTAAATGGAAATCTTTTGTAACATTATAAATGTCTTTACTGTCACTTTGGGTCAATTTAATGCGTCTTTATGGAATAAAACTATTAATTTCCTTTTAAAAAATAATTCTTTTTTTGATGCTAACACATCTTTATTGTATCTAAACAACAAGAAAGGGAGGACCGGCATAATAATATCCAGAAACGCATCCAAGATAATCATACTACACACAATGAAGCTCTTCTTCAGCACTAATGGCCTGTAACATAACAAATGGTTTATGCTGCTATTTCTTTAATCCAATGAGTGTTTTCCTCCATTTTCTGCAGGTACGTCCAAAAGATGTTATTACAGCCATAATGTCAGAGAGGATATGAAAAAGTCTAGATTTGGGAGTTTTGAGAGAACGCTGTTTGTCCTGGCGGCCTGTTTTTGCCCTCGCAGCACAATCGAAGCGTGTCATACCGAATGGAAACATCTAGATCTGTCCTGCCAGTGTCAATAACACCTCCGAAGGCTTTCCTGAATGCAGTGTCTCACAGACAACGAGGCTTTGTTAGATAGAGAGGATGTCATAAAATAAATGACAGAAACTGACTCATCCACATCCCATCCAAACCAACACACAGAGAAAGAGCAACCTCACATTTTCCCCTCCTAACAAACTAGTGACTCGGTTAAATAAAAAAAGGCAAACTGCACCATCATCCAAGGAGAGCAGCAACTGTATTTGACTTGTGTGGCCTAAAGTGAGGTCATTTACAGCCTCTGTTATGTAATTATGGCAAGTGCTGGTCTTTTCAGCATTAAGCAGTAGAAACACTTAAGATTCGTTCTAGGCCTGGGCGATAAAACGGTATCGATATTTATCGACGGTACACCTTCTTCGATATTGCTAGAAAAATTGTTCGATATAGCGTACGATATAGGCACGTACTATGAGTGACGCAGACAGCACACACAAACACGAACACATGTTGAAATCGTTGACCATTTAAATGTGCTGCAGTATTTTGCTCATTGCGCCCTCCTGTGGCCTCGGAAGACAATTAGACCTGTACAATAAAGACCTATTTAATCTGCATATAAAACATTAGAAATTAGATATTTGTTTAATTTTTATTGTGTTTGATTGTTAAAACAAAAAATATTTGTTGTTTGTCTCAATAAATTGTTAATTATAAATACAGTGGTTAAATTTAAACATTTTTTTTCTATTGCTTTTTGTTTTAAAAAAGGTTATAAAAAATGTCAATAATTATCGATACCGAACGATATGAAACATTATATCGTTGATAAATTTTTTAGCTATATCGCCCAGCCCTAGTTCGTTCACATGACTTACGTCAAGACGACAAAACAAGTGCTGTTATTGTTAACTAAAAATAAAACCGTTAAAAACTGTTTTTGTTGTTTGAAGTAATGCTGAAATAAAATAAAATGCAAATATTAGAGAAACTTAGAACAACTGAAAATATAAAAAATAGCCAATTTAAGATATTGTAATAAATACTTTAATAGTATATAACCAGTACGGAAATAACACTGCTAAAACACTTCTCAGTTACCAACATAATGCTAATAACCACTAATAAGGAATAAATAATGAAAAATAATGAAGTTTAATATATATAACTATATATTAAAAATATACAGTAATCATATATATAATTATAAATAAATTATTTCAAATATTTATTTATTCATTTATTTAAAGTACATAAAATATATAATAATATATATTACAAAATATAAAAACACTAAAATCAATAAGAATGCCAAAACCATAAAATGACTAAAAACTAAAATAAATTAAAATGTGAATATATAATATAAAATACGAAATTAAAAAGCTAGTTCAAAATATTAATAAATACTATAAAGGTGTATAATTAATACTAAAATACCACTGCTAAAAACACCTCTCAAAACAAGCAGCAACAATGGCTTTGACTTCCACATGAAAAGTGCAATTTTACTATTTATTAATTTGCACAGATTATTTAAGTGTGTATAATACGTGGCTTAGAAACCATTATTACCACTATTATGAGAAATTTCATCCCTCACTTTTTTGGCTTGAACACTGTGTAAAGTAAACAACTGCCGTAAAACAACGAAGCAGACACCTTTTTTACATCCTAGTGAAATCAATAACTTTGCATGACATCAGCTTGATGCATCAATTCACAGAATTGAATACTTTGGGAAACATGTGAAAAGGCCTCTGGTGTCATTTAAACATTTCCGTTCAGCATGAAAATCAAAAAGGACGACGAAAAGAAAAACAAGTGGTATGAGAGAGAGAGAGAACGAGAATATACTTGTAGAATTATAATAGAATGAAAGCTGCATACCGTAAACCCCTTCAGACGATTTTGTTCCTCTTTAACCTCCTTTCCCATAATCCTGTGTGGGTCTGTTCCCACGCTGCCGGGTGGCTCTTGGCTCGGGGTTTCAGGGTCACTGCTGTCCCTGGTTAACGAGGAGGTGGAGGGGAGCTGAGCTGCCTTTTCGTTCCTACAAACACAAACACTCAGCCATCAAATCAAGCTGCCAGCAGGACCCAAGACCAAGCCAAGAACACAGAAGCGTCAGCACTGCGTCTAATCTGTTGTCACTCTACGGAGGTTTAATACAGTGACTGTAAGCGACCGATGATAGCGGATTACACAGCTGGTATTTGCAACTTCCAAAATGTTTTCAAAACTAAGCCACTAAACACACTACATCATGTCTTAAAATAAATATGCACATGGGAATAACCAGATTCCTCAGATTTAAAGCTTGTACATATATGTATGTACAAGCATACATACATATATACACAAATTGTATGATATTATATTATATCATATACACACACTAGTTTTAATACATTTAAATTTCCTTAAGAAATGATGTAAAGTGTAAAGAAATGATAAAGCATAAAGAAATGAGAAGAAATTAAAACACCTCTAACAAGGAATAAAGTGAAGCATTATTATATATAAAATATGATAATAATAATAATATATCTATAAATAAAAATGTTATATTAATACAATTTTAATTATATTATATATTATACACACACTAGTTTACATTATTAATATATAATTATAAATAAATAGTTATATTAATTACAT
>NW_015656163.1:350251-356875 GCF_001515625.1 Sinocyclocheilus rhinocerous
AAATCACTCTTAGGGAACATTTTGCCCTGCTAGATTACAACAACTGATGCATGAGAAGTTCATCTCTTTTCTAAAAGTAACAGTAACAACTGATCTGACAATGATTAATAGTGCAGACTAAGAGCAAGTGTATGTTAACAACAACACCATACAGTATCCGGCCTGACTTTATCCTGTTCATAAATCCAGTCATACATAATCCATAAATGCACAGGTGTTAAAGAAAACCAGAACCAGCGTTTGACAGATGAACTTTAACTGCTCCAAATTCAAGACATACACAACATAGAATACAGAATGACATCTGGGACTTTTAAAAACGGCTTAAAAAATCCACATATTAACAGAATCTGTTTTTATATTATGACTTCTATATAGAGAAACTCTTTATTAATTTCCTCCAGAAACATCCCACTCGGCTGTGAACTTTTACTGCATTCACAGAACAGAACGAGCTGCTTGTGTATTATTTTACCATTAGTAACTTTTGCCATGAATTCATCTTGATTAAACATCTGCTTTGCCCAAATAAACTGTTATGCATTTAATATAAGGAATAAATTCCTCTAATTATAAACATAAACATACTTCATCCTCAACCGAAGGCATAAGGAGGAGATGGCAAGCTTTCTGCAGTACGCACACTATTTATTATGACTAACTGGGCTCAGGAACAGGAATCG
This sequence comes from Sinocyclocheilus rhinocerous, assembly GCF_001515625.1. NCBI lineage: Eukaryota > Metazoa > Chordata > Actinopteri > Cypriniformes > Cyprinidae > Sinocyclocheilus > Sinocyclocheilus rhinocerous. The sequence continues at coordinate 350,935 of NW_015656163.1, forward strand.
CAGACTTTTAAATCTCAAATGATGATGAAATCAATACGGACGCCTTAGATGATGGTGCAATAAAGTACAAAATAAGCTCACATTTGGATTTGGTTACCACATTGCAACATACAAACAAACAAACAAAGGAGAGTTTAAGCAATATTTCCAACAAAATGTCATTAAATGGCTTGTTTTGGAGTTTAGTGTTTCAATATGCTGATCAGGAGAAAAAATTCAGATTGTTTATTGGTGTGTATAATACCTGAATATTTATAGATGTATTTAATAATTTATATAATACTTACAATAATTACAATTTCTTACTATAAAATATAATACATATATAGTGTAATAATTATATTACATAAAAACTAATTTTATTTTAAATTATTCATATAAATATAATACTATTATATATTTTCTATTCTTATTAACTCATTAATAATTATTTGAATAATGATATATACATTTTTTTAAATAATTATTTAAATAATACTTAAATTATTATAAACATTATTATAAAAATAATAATTTATTACTACATAAAGTTTAAAACAAAGTTTTATAAAATGATAAACTTCACATTTCAGGCTTTAAACCATTTTTTAAGAAAAGGGATGAGTCAAAAGCATCAATTATTATTTAAGCAAACTGGCTTCTTGAAAATGCAAATTCATTCTCTGCCAGCAGGTGGCGCGTTTGGAGCGGCAGAAATATAGAGGTTTCCCTGGTGTTGCCAAGTCTGTGGTTTTACTACTTTTAAACCGTTGCAGCGGGTTCTTTTTTAACTCCGTGGGTTAAAGTGATCGCCCCGGAAGGCGATTTTGATGAAGGGATGATTGGGCTAGTTTTGCTGAACATTTGGGCTGGTTTGGTTTTGCAGACTTTTTTTTTGCAGAAATTAACCCTGTCATAAATGCTACTTTATCAGGCATTACAGGTAAGATGAATTGAAAATGCCATCCAAACATTTCTGAAAACAGTCAGTTCCCTTCAGAGATACGTTCATATAAAACAACCGCACCACGTTTTGACTTTGAAACATGCAGCTTATATTTATTCAATAAAATCATAGCCTTTTGAAGTTTAATCATCAGATTAAGCCATATCGCGATTCTTGTCTTTCCGTCCTCAAATTCAAGACGACTTGAAATTATAATTAAGACTTTTCTTGTACCATTTAAGACTTATGGCCTTAAATTTTATACAACTGAATTTATGATGTTTTAAGTCTTTTTAAGGACCCTGTATGACTAACTGGGCGCAGGAACAGGAATCGCAGACTTTTAAACCTCAAACAACAATTAAATCAATATAGATGCCTGATAGAGCAATAAAATGGCCAAATTGCAAGAAACAAACAAACGAGTTTAAGAGTCGTTTCCAGCTAAATTTCATATCAAACGGTTTGTTTTGGTGTTTAGCGTTTCAAAACATCAGGAGGAAGAATTCAGATTGGTAATTGGTGGCATTATGAAAATAAGCACACATCTTTTATATGCATCTAATTATCATTTGGAAACAGTTTCCTGGTCGTGTCTCATGCGGTTGGTGGTGGGGATAGAGCCCTGCATTTCAGCCCGGGCCCAACAGGCCCTGACTTTTTTATGCCCCTAGAGCCTGGCTTTGGGCCAATTTTCACGTCATAGTTCAGACGTGGGCCAGGCCTCTGGCCTGTTTTAGGCTTCTCCTTATTTTTATATTTTAGACATCCATCAATTAGTGATGAAAAAAAAAAATTTGCCGCGCTGGTGGAAACAACACGAGACCGTGCTACCGCGACTGTCTAGAGTGGCTCGATGGTGTTTAGTGTCCAGCAGCAGCAGCAACGTGCCGTCAGCGCAGCTGAACAGTTCTGCGTTCAAATGCACGCAATAGGCTAAAGCTTGCCGCAAAGCACCGGCAAAAGGAATTACCATGAATGTGTCAGGGGGAAATAGTAAGGAGATATTTGAATTATTTACTAATAAACTAGTGTTTTCGGAGTCGGTGTCGCAAGGATGAAGTTGTCGATCCTGACTCGCTATCTCATTAGACGCGCCTTTAGAGAGAAGTGCATCTTTACCAGAGTTGGGCAAGTTACTTCCAAAATGTAATACATTATATATTACTAGTTACTGTCAGCGCACATTTATCTAGGTTTAACGTTTAAACATTGTTATATGCTTGGAATGTTTCATATCTATAGATTTTATTTTAGGCAAGTCGTGATGATTTGAGAAGGCTAATTTGATCAAACATAGGCTCACTGTCTGCCGCTGGCTGCTTGGTCGTTACTTTAAAAAACAAAAACTTGTAACGAACAAAAAATGCTCCAAACGCTTTTCTAAATTAACTTAATAAAAAAACGAAACTAAATATAATCACTTTGCCATTACATACAAAACTGAACTATTTTAATAGCTGAAACAGTAGTATAAGCTGTTTTGGGAGAAGGGGGAAAAAAGACAGGCTCGGGACGGTAATTCTGATAAGCTGTCGGACAAGGGCCGGGCTAGGGCCTATATTTGAGGCCAGTGCAGGGCTCTATTACAAATGCAACAAAAGCAGGATTGTGGAAAGTGCCTTCGGCTCTGTGGAGAGCCTATCAAGGAGGGAAATGGCTCTTGTCCCTGAGAGGTAGGGGTGTCCCTGACTAAGGATAGAATCATATGTTTGGGGGCGGGGGGAAAATACATTACCAAGAGTCAAGTAGTCAGACATTCAACAGTCATAAATACTGAAGTTAACACACAGGGAAAATGTGTAACGGACGCCTCGCAGATACAAACGGAATAAATAATGTTTTATGTTGTGATTAAAATATAGTTAACATCAGCCGGCCGCATATCATGTTATTACTTTTTTTTGGGGGATTTGCACAAAATAAAACCAAATATCCACTCAAGATGAAATCAACAGATGCAAGAAGTATTCGAAGAAACCTGTGTGCATGTTTATTCTAACTGTATAGAGATTTTCACGTAGGAAATTAACAAATATCCTGCTAATTTAAAAAAAAAAAAAAAAAACTTTTGAAGCCTACTGCCACATAAACCTCCATGCGATCGCCTAAATATGAGCTGCCGGGAAAACTGCTCAAACACAGCTAGTTTTATCCAGGCCCAGTTCCAGAATTAAATACCGAGGGTGCTTTAGAAAGTGTGCTCTAGCCTCAATTCACATACATTTTCATGTATATTTTTGTCCCGTTCATTGCTCTTTCGAGTGCGAATCTCGCATAAATATGCGGATGTCATTCCCGAAACTTTGCAGCGTGTATGTCGGCGAAAAATAAAAGTTTTATACAAATTCTGAATGGATTATAGGCTCTATAGTCTAGAAAGCACACAAAGAGCACTGCCTTTATAATCACTAAAAAGCTGTCCCTCGTCTTCACTGTGATCTCATTAAGTTTTGTTACAATGACAGGATTCGCGAGCTTTCACTGGACTAAGCACTGGACAAAAATAAACCTTTTGATTCTCTCCAGAGCGCAAACACAAGTATGCATTGGAGAGATTGCCAGATCAGTTTCGTCAAAATGATAGTGAATAAATAATATCTCGAGTTTTTACGATCCCGAGCACCCACGGGATCGGCACCTATGTTCACAGCATCCAAAAATCAAATTAGAACCGGAAGAAATTTTTTGAAATCACTTGTACCCTACCTGATCGTGAAAAAAAATCCAGTCTTTCACTCTGCCTGTGTCAATTTGAGTCCTGTTAAAGATTTAAATCCTTGCCGCCAAGATGCTCCTCTGTCGGTCACGGATTACGGAAAGTGAAACTTAAAGGGGTCATATGATGCTGCTAAAAAGAACATTATTTTGTGTATTTGGTGTAATGAAATGTGTTTATGTGGTTTAAAGTAAAAAAAACACATAATTTTTCACATACTGTACATTATTGTTTCTCCTCTATGCCCCGCCTTTCTGAAACGCGTCGATTTTTACAAAACTAATCGGTCTGAAAAGCGAGGTGTGCTCTGATTAGCCAGCTTTGCAACTTTACAGATCTTCTTTATGCACCAAGAGCTTGTAACACTCCAAAGAGAAAGGAAAAATTTAAATCGCATCATATGACCCCTTTAAATCTGTCACAGGGGTAATTGGATGTATTCATTAATAAATAATTATTAAAAGCTTCTTTCTGTTCAGATTCTTATTGGCAGCATTATGATAATAGGCTGTATATTAACTTATTGGGAGAAAACCAGTAGTTCTATGTGAAATCAGACATTGAGCACCCCCATATAGCCAAAATGGCATGATCATAACACCCCGCGAATATTCGACTGTGAGATTGGTATCGAATCAGGCTCCTCCTATCGAAGCATCGAATCTTCGACTATTCAAGGTCAGCCCTACTGAGAGGACACCGTAGGGCTTGCGTGGTTCATAACTCTGCTAGTCTGAGTTACCTGAGAGTCTTCTGGAGGACGGCCCAGCAGTCTTTCACCTCGCTCTGCTTCTGTGCGACGCGGGCCACCAGTGCGGGGTGCAGGTTGGAGTGCTGGGAAACGCTCACATCCAGCATCTGAAACCACACAGAACGACAGGAAAACAAACGCGGGCGTCAGGCTGGTGTTTGACACGGAGCTGGACCGTGAACTAACGCGTTTAGGGTCAGCGTGTTCACAGCACGGCTCCTCGTGTGACTATAATGGGATGTGAATTTTGGATCGCGCACCATGATTTGACTGGCAATGTCCCGAATTTCCCCATCTCTGCCATTTTCCACTCCGTTGCTTGCCGAGAGGCTTTTTCTCTGGATGAGAAGTTAAAAAAGGAGAGCAAACCGTAAATAACATTCTTAGATTGCATCAGCATGTCAACATACAGACATAGTTGGGTTATAATCGTATCAAAGGACACGTCGAAGCGAAATGGCACAGATACTGGGTTTCCTGTGGGGTTTGAACAGAAATAGCTCAACGAAGGAAAATGATTACCATGTTGCTGATGGAACAGACAATGTTATCGGCCTGCTGGTAGAAGGACGAGACTTCGAGGGCAAGCTGAAGATTCTCGTGATATTCCTTCAAGTGCGACTGAGCCTTCAGCCACCTAGGTAGTTGACAAATAATACATTTTATTTTAATTAATAATTTTTTTTAAATAATCATGTAATTATCTAATTAAAGTTATTTGCATAATTATTATTTCTTATGTATTCATATAATTATAATTATTCATACAGTAATGATAATGATAATAAAAATAGTTATTATTATTAGCTTTGAATATTTATGCATATTTTATTTTAATTAATAATTTTTTTTAAATAATCATGTAATTATCTAATTAAAGTTATTTGCATAATTATTATTTCTTATGTATTCATATAATTATAATTATTCATACAGTAATGATGATAATAAAAATAGTTATTATTATTAGCTTTGAATATTTATGCATTTATTTCAAATTTATTTATATAATAACAAAAAATTATAATTATATGCGTCTCTGTGTGTATACAGATTACATAAATAACTATTTAATAAATACATATAAATATTCAAATGATTATTAAATTGCTAATAATAATAATTATTGTTATTATTATTATTATATGAATAATTATAGTAAATGATAATTGTGCATTTATGTATTATTTTTTTATGTATATATTTTTTACACAATATATTTATATATGTTTGTTTAAATTATAGTCAGTATAATATATATTACAATCATTAGAATTATTATAATATATAATTATAAAATATATAATAATTTATATGCACATGTATCTGCGTATACATTATATTTTATAGTAATAAATGGTAATTGTGTATACATGTATATTATTATAGACCTTTTTTGACCAAAGAGCCATTTTTTTTTTTTTGGTTAATGCATTTTTCCGAAAGAGCCAAAGTAAAAAAAAAAAATAAAAAAAAAAATAAATGTGTGTGTGTGTGTTTTCAATAACGTTTTAATAATAGTAACTTTATTAGGACCATGGAAACT
>NW_015656163.1:357651-357970 GCF_001515625.1 Sinocyclocheilus rhinocerous
ACTTTTACACTTTTTCTGCTGTTCAAAAAATCTTTTTTTTTTTCGCTATTACCACAAAGCTACGAATCTGAGTGCAGGGAGCTGTACGTTACCATAGAAACGTCAATGGTTTGCTCGTGACTCTCGCAAACAGCTCTGACCGCGCACTTTGGCCGGTACAGAAAATGTATTATTATTTTACATGAGTATGTAGAGCTTATGTAGGCTCTACAACAAAGGAATTGCTGATCTCTAGTGATGTCTAATTTGTGTAATAGATCATTTGTGTATATATACTGTATATATATATATATATATACACATACATACATACATACAT
>NW_015656164.1:0-1663 GCF_001515625.1 Sinocyclocheilus rhinocerous
TGTTCCAATTTTAGTTGAATGTAAACAATTTTAGTCATGTAAACACCCCCTTAGACTATGATCTTTCCTGTGGCAGACGGGTTTGGCTGAACTATGTTGGGGTCTCATATTCAATAGACCTGTGCTGTTCCCCTTTGGGGGCCAATTATAACAAATACAATGTTTTACAACTATGTATATCATGTATTTTAACTATATACCGTTATTGGTGCAGTTACACAGTTTGGCTCATTTCATCCTCATACCTGCTCTGCTTGTTTAGTGGAGTAATGATGCTTGAGATTATTACTCAATGGAGGTAGCAGTACCATTAAGAGACCAGAAATAATAATGAACCAGCTTAACAGTCAGTTATTTCAATATGTAAGGATTAAAAGCACAATCAATTTAAATGTGATATTTCAGTTGGATGGGCAAAATAAAGTGTGCATCCCTTCAAAAACACCTGAGGGCCATACGAGTCTTGCAAATCACGTGTGGCCAAGTTTGAAATCAACATATTTGTCAAAAGTACCATGGATAAAACTTGTTTAATGTGGAAAAACAAATGAGTATAAGGGAAACTGATGGATGTAGTACTCAAGTGGTAACCTTTGTCTAATTGCTTGTTTCCCATAAAATCACTTCCAGTAAAACTTTCTAAGGACTAAGAGCAAAGCCTTTCGATTCACTTATACATCAAACACAAGAATCAATGCTGGTTCAAAGCACAAGATGGCACCTTTATCTTGCACACAAATCTGTCCATGATGCCTGACCTTTACTTTATTCTGAAAATGTTGTGGTTTCAAAGATGAGCATGCATGCTTTTCAATACTCTTTTTATTATGTATAAATCCGCTGTTATCATTCACAGTGGGGAAGCCAACAAGTGTTTGAACACAGCAGCTAAGTAACCAAAACAACATGACTTTGGGTACAAGTATGCAGACCATGAGATTACTGCTGTTTATTGACCACGAAGAAGTGAAGGATCAAATCAGTTCCCTGATTAGACCACTTTAATAGGTGATCATATTATTTTGCTTGGATAAGGATTAAAAAAAGAAAGAAAACGGGACAAGAATATCATACACTTGAAATCTTTTGATTTAAAAGACCCTAGAAACAACATAGCAACGTGACCCTAGCAATCACACAATGTTTCGCAAACAGTACTTCTTAATAATATAGATTAAAAACTGTATTATAAAATGTGCAAGAAAATATCTTAATAACAATATTATAAAATAATTGTAAATTATAATAATGTCAATTAAATCATGTTTTGAATAATGTAAATATATTTTCATTGAATATATATATATATATATATATATATATATGTGTGTGTGTGTGTGTGTGTGAAAAACACACACACATATATACATATATATATATACAGTGCACAGCATAAATGAGTACACCCCCTGTGAATAAATATAAAAGATGTATTTTCTTAATGATCACTAATATAATTCATGGAAAGATGGCAAAATTGAAACATATTAAACATATACTTAATAAAACAACAAAACATATGCCGATATTTTCTGTAAGATAAGTAAATTAGCCAATTTTGTTTAAATGAAGGATTGCAGAATTGAGTACAACCTAGATTTAATTCAACCAAGTGTAATATTCTAGAACTTAATATGTCCTCCATAACTCTAAGTACACTGCT
>NW_015656164.1:1988-17247 GCF_001515625.1 Sinocyclocheilus rhinocerous
TTTTATTTAGTAACTTTCAGGAGGGTGTACTCATTTTTGCAACACAACATTTTATCAGTTTGATAAGAAAATCTTATTTTGCTGAATAATTTTGGCATTCTTCTTTGGTAATTGATCAAGCAGGCTTGTTGGAACATTATATCTCCAAAGAACCCTAACATGTCTTCTAAGTAAAGAGTAATTGCTGAATTTGTTAAGTTTTAGAGGGGGTGTACTCATTTATGCTGTGCACTGTATATTATATTTCCATTCCCATAAATATGCACACAAAAAATCAAACATATGCATGTAAATATATTTTAAAACCAAAATTATCAACATTGTTGGCCATTTTTTAATATATTTTGGAATATAGTTCATTATATATTTAATACATACAAAAACATTTTTGCAGTATGGGCAGCAACTTGCTGAAAACCAACCAGAACACCTTAGAAACAACCAAAAACACTCAAGAAAACAAATAACAATAAGAACACACAAAAAAAAAAAAATCACATAAAATCAAGAAGACCTTGGCAACCACATAGTAAAGAGTAAAGCCCTAGCAACCACATATCAACATACTGAAAACCAATCAAGGGTGTGCTTCCCAAACGCATTGCTAGCCAACTATGGTCGCAAATTCCATCATTACTAACATAGTTCAACGATTCTGTGTTTCCCAAAACCACAGTTCAAACGAACATTTGCAAACAGCATCGCAAACTTACGTGGTAAGAACTACAGCTCTCGTCCTGTGGTTAGAAGCATAGTTCCTTGTTAATAAGACATATGGACTTAAATAAATTATGTTCTTGGGCACAATAAGCAAGCTAACATGCAGTACAATCTATATCTACCATTCTATTTAAATATATATACCTTTTAATCTATATATTTTAGCATGTCTTCAATAAGCACCATTTTTGAAGAGTGTGCATGTGCATAAATGCCTAAGGGAACCCCGGAGTATGACATAAGAAGGAACACATGATGACTCAAACATCCTATAAAGCAAAATGACAGGGAAAAAAAATTGTAAATTAGTCATCGGGTGCCATGTTCAATACAGCAGCATCTCTGAGATCTGAGATAGCAAAAGTTATTACTCCACAACATGCGTGTAACGTCATTAACAACGGCCCTATATTGTTGATCTAATGTGATTCAAACGACGGAGATGCGACCGTGTTTGGGAAATAGTCGTGAATAGCTAGCCACAACAATGCATCGTACTAATCAGCAAGTTACGTCGTTATATGGAAAACGCACCCTAGAACAGCTTAGCAACAGTTTTTAAGTTGCCAAGGAACAAATAACCTCCCTCATCAGCCCAACAAATACTGATGGCAACAACTTTAAATGAGAAAAAGACACTGATTAAGAGGAAGTCACTGGGCTGCTAAGTGAAGTATGGCCACAGCTAAATTGTTCTCACCCCTAACAGAAGGAATAAGAAAAGATAGTATGGGTCGCCAGAAGAAAAAGAAAAAAGAAGAGGTGAAGAAGGACATCAAGCAGGTGAATTGGTTTCTCTGTTGTAGGGAGGTGATTTCTCTGAAACAGAAACCTTTTATAACGGGGCGGTGCATAGATAAAGCCCAGGATCTATTTATATAAAGAGCAGAGGCTTCAATGAATGGTTGTGCTCAACTCACAGACAACAAAAGGTGTGTTTTGTCGCATTTGACATTGAATAATCGTGCAGTATAAAGCTTGCTCTACAGTAAAGGTTCCTCTGGGAGATCAGGAAAAGGCACACTTGTGAGCGAACAGATCCACAAAGAAAGATAGGTTCAGCAAAATGTCAACAACTACATTAAAAGATGTTTCACTGGTAGAGAACCTTAGATCCAAAGCCATATAAAGTTAAAAAAGGTGCTTAATCTTTACTTGAAATATATTGACAGTTGTTTCTCCAAGTTCTATCTTCAATTCTATGTTAAAGGACTAAAGAAACACATTTTACGTTACAAATTAGTATCTCATTCGATTTTTCAAAGTAATAAAAGTACTAATATTGTGTTAAATATTACAAAATTGTAATAAAATAATTTGCGTTCACTCACAATTTTGTTTTTCTAAAGTGCTAGTTTTACTAAAATTTTGCATAAATGTCATTTTTATTTATTTTATGTTTATTCTATTCTAAAACCACTGAATCATACAAATCAGGGTTTTAATGTATATTTAGTCTTCCCAGTTTTAGTAACGGTCACAAAAATTGCATGCTTCAAATGAAATATTACAACATGAAAAATATAACAACTATCATAAACAGCAAACAACATTTTTGGGAGTTTAAGCACCTTTCTTTCTACATTTACTGCTTTTTATGATTTTCAAGCAAAGTAACGATCTATATTTAGTCACTGCATTTAGAATAAAATAATAATAAAAAAGAAGTTTATATGCAATTACGAAAAATTTTATACAAGGGTTTTTGTCGAAAGCAGCATTCCGACATCATGTAAATACAAATACTATTTTCCTTATGCCGTTTAAATGGTTATGAGAAAATGGTTTCACGCTTCTAGGTGGAGTTACGCCAGGGAACATGGTTTATATGGCCATAAAACCACAAGCACTGCATTCTTGTGAATGTTCATGGGGAAAGAAGCCCAGACTGTAGTTACAGAAAGTTGTGTAGAAACCTGCTTACTGACAGCTGTGCAAATATACATAAATTAAGAATACGCTGATAGATTTTTTGCATCTCTGGTGTGCATGTAAGAGAAATGTATTAAACATAACCTTCCAGAGGTGTCCAACTCTGCTCTTGGTGAGCCATTATCCTGCAGAGTTTAGCTGCAATCCTGGTTAAACACACTTGAACCTGCTAATCAGGTCTTCAGGATCGCTAGAAATTTCAAAGCAAGTGTGCTGGGGCAGGTTGGAGCTAAAATCTGCAGGACCCTGGCCCTCCAAGAGCAGGATTTGACACCCTTCTCAATGAGAGCAATAGCTCATTTCAGGCAAATCAATATTCATTTCATATGCCACCATTAAAAGTTTAAAGAGTTCCAGATATAATTTGTACCGGTAATTATTTCCTGTTCAGAAAACACCCATGCATTTTATTAGGGAATTTCCCAATTGCTATGTCTAGAGACGCAAATGAAAACAAGGCCAACTTGTTTTGTCTTCTTCCTCAACTTGGCCTGAAGCACATACTGTATTTACAGACTCGTATGACTCAGTCTTTGCTTTGAACTGCCTAAAAAGTGAGTGGGTCTTTGATGAGGAAAGTGTATAATTCAGCAGTCCGTAAATTCTGCAAGACCTTGTTTCAAGTACACATCAAATTATTTATTGTCTGCCGATCTTGACCCAAATATCTGAAAGATGTCTTTTTTTCACAGGTACCCTGGGATATTTTCTTCTGTCCTGCTTCCATCACACCCCCTGCCCTTGTTTCTTGGCGCCCAATGGTTATCTAACGCTTGAGTGTCGCAAGATAAACCCACAGCTCTTAAGTCGAGATTTCAGCTTCTTTCAAAGCACCTTTCAGATTCTTCCCACTTAAAAGTGACATTATTGATCGGCTCCGGTAAAGTCGGTCCCCATGGGTTGAATCATCCAGTGGGAGGCTCGGCAGTAGGCGCTAGAAGACGGAGGAAAGAATGTCTGCCTGACTTCACCTCTTTGGCTTCAGACCACACCATGCTTCTCCACCTCCTCCACATTGGTTCTCCAGTAGGGAAGAGACATGAAAAAGCATGGGGAAAAAAAAGACCCCTCGTCTCGGTTTAGGCTCAGAACGCTCGCCCTTTTTGAAAGCCAAAGGTTCACAGCGGGTCTCTGGCCTTTCTTAAACACGTACATACAGAAGACCCAAACAAATATACAAGCTAAATGTCAAACATTTCTCTGAGCGGAGGTGCCAAGGCACTATGTCTCCTTCGGGGACTAGTAAATAAATTCTCCATGACAGAACACCAAAAGGTTCTCAACCCAACACAAAGAGGAAATATATTGTGCTTATCCGCATTTTTTGGGATTTGTGCAGAATCTTGCCTCTTAGGTACATCTACTGTTATGTAAATATCGATAGTCTCCAGCCTCAGGCTTTGAGGAGCATAGAGGTGGAAACTCATGTTTACATGAGAGTTTTTAGATGCAAATTTAAAGAAAAGGCTTTCAGCTTGCCATACAGAGATTTCCTCACCTCTCTCGAAATAGATCCTATTTCAGACTGACATTATAACCAACATTTGGATGTTATGTTTATGTGGGAACTACGAACTCCCTGAGCAGCCCTGACGGAGGCCAACAGTCAACACCTTCCACTAGTAATTGAGTAATAATTCAAAGCAACAGAGCCGGTTGCAATTAAAGTAGCCGACCCCTTGAACCAAATCGACGGGCGAAGCCATCACTCTGATCGCTAGCCAGAGGCTTTATGATTTGCTTGGGGATTTGAGCAATAATGGAAATGTTTACAGATTGTCATGGCTGCCCATTTTGACAGTATATTCCAACTGACGTTCTCTCTTTCTTCCCTTTCTCTCCCTCGTCCTTTCACCCGCCTCTGCAAATTACCGGCTCCTCTTTCATTGAAAACCTGATCATGTAATTTCCCCCTCCTCCTCTTTCGGCGGCCATAATAGCAGCCGTCTGCAGGCCGCAATCATTGTACTGTCTTTTGCTTGCTGCTCTCTGCTGGGGAATGAAACAGTGGTGCACCTGGGGCCTCTTTCTGGGAACTTTCATCCTCTTTATTTTTCTCTCTCTGTCTCTGACTCTTTTCTCCCTCTGAGCAAATTCACTAAACACAGAAGTCAGAACAAATGTTCCCCAGCCAGAACTCACCGAAAGTGACATACAGTTGATTTATTTCATCCTGTTGTAGATGCCACATTATTCCTCTGCGTATCATCTCTGGTACACGTAGATGAATGCAGACGATGACGCAATTTTCTGGATTCCCGTCCTGGCAGAACAGCTGAAGTGTTTGAATGTTGTTTGATTTTCACCAGTGATTCTCAACTATTAGGTCACAACCAAAAAATGGTCACAGGTCTGTTTTGATAGGGTCATAAACAGACAGGGGAAAAAAACATCAAAGTATCACATCATTATTGTGCAATACTATTGCAATCAACCCTGAAGAAAGAAAATATGACCCAAAAACCTAGATAACATTAAATAATGGTTACAGCAGGGGTGTCCAACCTTGCTACTGAAGGGCCACTAACCTGCAGAGTTTAGCTCCAACCCCAATTAAACACACCCAAACCAGCTAATCAAGGTCTTACTAGCCATACTAGAAACTTCCAGGTACAGTAGATGTGTTGAGGCAAGTTGGAGCTAAACTCTGCAGGACAGTGGCCCTCCAGGACCAAGTCTGGACACCCCTAGGGTACGGGATTGGTATTGTTTTGGCACGCCGCTTGATGCCCAATGTAAAATCCTGGATCTGAAGGAAAACCATTTGAGTACCACTCATTCACACATTAGCATTAGCATAAAGAGCAATGTGCACATAAAGTCCTGCAGTTTAGTATTCCAGAACTGGGTTGGGATTACATTAACCACCCGGTGAACGTCCCATACACACATTAGCATTAGCATAAAGAGCAATGTGCACATAAAGTCCTGCAGTTTAGTATGCCAGAACTGGGTTGGGATTACATTAACCACCCGGTGAACGTCCCAGAACTGGGAAGAGGCCAAACTGTAGCGAACAAATCCACCCCCAACTGGTGATTATCAGTCCATTTAAGTCTCATTATCTTTTTCAGTATTTACATTTTCGCACAATATGGTCGTCAAGTCTTGGGAGTCTGCATCGGGGAAAAAGGTCATGTTTAATTACATTTCAAGACTTATCTCTCCTCTGGCCCCTGAACAATTACAGGGTGAATGAGAGAAGCTATCAATTGCTAGTGACAATAAGGTATTAAGCCGAGGTCAAGGGAGGGGGCCTCGCAGGACTACAAGCTGTCCCTAAACTGCCTGACGGTAATAACCTCTAATCTGGTGAGGCAAAGCCCTCTTGTTTCCCCTGTACAATCCTGGCTAATTGCCCAATTAAACCAAATCAGGTTCATAGCAAATAAACAGCATTAGCACACCCAAATAAGACTCTTTAAAGAAATAGGAAGCGCGTGGATTCTGAAATTGTCACTTGGGAAACTGATCTAGTTGGTAAGTGCTAAATATATATAGAGAGAGAGTATGAGTGTGTGGGGGCTACATCTTGAGGTCCCCACAGGATGGGATATTAAAGGTGATGAGTGGCAGTATTCATTTTTATGGCAACCATTTAGAAAAACACTTCCTACTAGCGAAAGATAGTATCTGGTACTTTCCACAAACAGGGTACAAATTATGCTCTCAACAGCATCCAACAGTTGTAGTCGAGACTAGCTCATTCAAGTGTGAGTCCAGGCCAATACCTGAGTAGGTTGATTTTGAGTACAGACCAAGACCTGAAGATGGTCTGAATGATTCAGAATGTGATACAAGGCAGAGTCCAAATGCTCTCGAGTCTATAACAACCCACATTAAAAAATACTATAGTAATTTATAGTAAATACTATAGTGATTTTGAACCATACTATAGTAAAGTGTATTATACTTTATATATTATATATTATAGTATTTACAACACTTTGTTAATGAATGCTACAGCATACTGTAGTATTAACTATAGTGAACTGATAAACTGTAATACATACTGCAGTATACTTTAGTTTTTACTACAGTAAACTGTAGTATATTGTAGTATAATATACCCTATAGTTGTAGAAAACTTAGTACAGTATTGGGTAAAGTAATTTGTTTATATTACAATAGTTGTTATATTACCACAGCAACTATATAATTACTACAACAAATTAGTTCAAGTACTTTACTATAGTATGGTTCAAAAACACTATAGTATTTACATGTTATATAGTATTTAGTCTGAACTCTAGTTCTACAACACTGGTATGAAAAATGTAAACAATACAAAATGTTGTCATTTCGATATAGTTTGCTGAATTGATATTCAAATAATTGTAGACAAAGTACAATATTTATCTGCGTTCCACATTTTACGTGCAAGGTTACCACCACATGATTTAAAAAAACACCCAGGAAATGACATCATTTGGGATTTAAAAATAAATAAATAAATCAAATAAAAAATGTACTAGTTTTATTTAAATAAGTTAATGTTTTTGCTAAACAGTAACAAAAATCCACAGAGTTTTAATCTGTATTCAGTCATATCCTACGAATAAAATTTTTTTTTTTTTAAATAATCTCAAAATTCTCCCATTTTTCTTGCAATTGAGAGTTTAGATTTCTCAATTTCCGACTTTTTTCTTTAGGTCAGTTCTTTTTTTGCTACAGAACTGTGAGTTGTAATCTCAGAATTGCAAGCTATTGCAAGATGTAAACTCACAGTTCTGAAAGAAAAAAAAGTCCAAACTATGAACTAAAAATTCACACTGTATTCAGTCATATCCTACGAATAAAAAAATTATTTAAAAAAATAATCTCAAAATTCTCCCATTTTTCTTGCAATTGAGAGTTTAGATTTCTCAATTTCCGACTTTTTTCTTCAGGTCAGTTCTTTTTTTGCTACAGAACTGTGAGTTGTAATCTCAGAATTGCAAGCTATTGCAAGATGTAAACTCACAGTTCTGAAAGAAAAAAAAGTCCAAACTATGAAATAAAAATTCACAATTGCAAGAAGAAAAAAAAATAATTGTGAGATAAAAGGTCACATGTAAAAACACACTTATGGGATGTAAATTTGCTTTTATTTTTCAAGACATAAACTCAGAATTGCAACAAAACAAAAAAAGTCTCAATTACTTTTTAAATTTAATTTAATTTTGATCCTGTGGCAGAAACAAGTTTCTATAAGTAACATGGTTGAGAAACAAGTCATGTATTAATTACTTTAGTTCAACTACCTTAGATGGAGAAGATTAAGCACCTCCTTTCACTGACTATTTGTCTCAACCTCAGTGTTCAAGTCCTAATTTGTGACCTTTTCATGAAAAGGGCCATCTGTCGCGGGGTCAACCCTGTCCAAACAGTTAGTTAACCTCTAGAGTAGACAGCTATTTACGGTAAGGATTATCACTATTTGGCCTTGAAAAGTACACAGATAAAGCAGCCTTTGTCTTTTAGAAGATACACAAAAATGTAATGCCAAGAAACCCATTTTTCTTCTCTGTCTCTCACTATCTTGTTCCTCCCGAAGGCAACTAATGCTCAATATAGCATATAATGTACAGGCGGTTTGATGTCATCCTTTTATCTGAAAAGGGTCCAGCTGAAGATGAAATCAGAAGCCTGAGGTACTCAGGCGAGTGAGAAAGCTCTAAAAACAGATCTGAGGGTACAGAAAGGTTTCGCTTCATTTGTGTTTGGATTCGGGAGAACGACAAGCAGAGATGAAGGAGACCCGTGCAGTGGAATAAGAAATTGAGAGGGGGATTCACAAAGAGTGAATTGTGCTCACTGATAATGTCATTTAGTCACATATGCTGTCTGCATTGCTTTAACACCTGTTTCATTGAAAGTATTATGCAAATCAGGATCTCTACTCTAGGATATCTACTTTGCAATTTGCATGGTGCAATACTCCATCTTGAAGACCAGTTTTGGAGTGGAGCACATCCACGCTTTTCTGTCATTTAATCATCATTTGACGATTAAACTACAACAAATAATGGCACTTAAAATGACAAAATCTAAGGTTTCAAGAACCAAGTGGTAACATTATGAGATTGCCATAATGTCTGTAACAATGTCAAATGTTAAGTCAATGTTCTGAGAACAAAAAAAAAAAAAGAATGTTATGAGAGTAACAACATATTTTGCCTATACATTTTTATTGAACCAGGGCATGCAAATAATGTTCAAGTTTATCATTTGTGAAATAATGTAATATCCTCTGCTTTGCCATTAGACAAACACCACTGCACCCTGATGTTATTTTCATATCCCTTTAATCTTATATTATGACTTGTAATTTTCAATTAATTCTCAAAATATGACTTTAATCTTGTATTTTTGACATTATTCTTAAAATATTGCAACTTTAATCTCATGACTACCATTTCAATCTTGGAAAATGATTACATTCTCATAAAAGATATACTATGAGATTATTCTCATAACATTATAACTTTATTCTGATAATCCTAGAGGTTTTTTTGCACTAAATCCAGCCTAATCGCGTATAAATTTGTGCTTAAAAGAACATCACTAGGTCTCATTCGCTAATCACTGTGTTTACAAATACAGTATACCTATGCGTACATTCGATATCCAGGACATCGCAAAAAGTGTGTATAAATGAGGCCCAGTGAAGTTTTTAATGCTAAAATATCTTGTATAAGTGGCAAAACTTATGAGAATTTGCCAGAGTCAAAGAGGACAAAAGGAGAGAAAAGTCTTTCCATGTCGTAAGCAGACAGGTGGGCAGGCAGTCAAGAAGAAAAACACGCTGAGAGATGCAGTCTGGGTGGGCAGGACCCGTACAAGGTAAGAAAAATCAATAGCAAGGTATACATGTGTGGAATGGAGCCGAGGCGTATTAGAGCAGTTAGACAGGGATTATCTGAGACTGGATGCTCAACGCGTCATTGCCGAGAAAAATAAAAGTCTATTGATCACGCCTTACACAAATGCCTCAAACTAATTGATTTTGTCAGGAATTGTTTGTTTGATCCCACAGAAAAGATGCCACGGCACCATGGCGCTAAAAGCCAGAACATGTTTTCTAATAGTCACTACTGTCATTTTAAGTATTTGCCCTATGAATCATCCATAACTCTTCATGTCACTTTTACATAACCTTCTTCACGCTTCTCTTGGTTTGAGCTCGGCATAAATTTCAGAAGCCAAACCACAAATTACTTGTAAGCGCTTTTTCAAGCCCGAATTGACCACTATTAATGAGATATTAAACATTTGCATGCTAACCACTTTTGATCAAATTTATCTGGTCAGTTGGTTTGACTCTACGGATAAATGAATGAGAGAAACGCTGAATCTAGAATTAAGGCAGTGCACCGTTACATAAACCAATCCTTGTTCTGAAACAGCCAAACTTAAACGTGATTTTCTGAAGAAAATGTGAGTGGTGCTTCCCATGCAAAATGTGCATCACAACTGGTCAGTTGGTTTGACTCTACGGATAAATGAATGAGAGAAATGCTGAATCTAGAATTAAGGCAGTGCACCGTTACATAAATCAATCCTTGTTCTGAAACAGCCAAACTTAAACGTGATTTTCTGAAGAAAATGTGAGTGGTGCTTCCCATGCAAAATGTGCATCACAATACTTTTTAGGTGGGGGGCAAAGTTGCTATGCTGTGCTGTGAAAATGCAATTTTCCCCCATCCTAATTTCGTCTGTTTTTGTGTATGTTTTATACTAAATAGCTTCAGATCTTCAAACTAAAAACAACATAAAAACAAAGGCAATCTGCAAGAGATTAGTCTTTCACAGTGCTGTGGTGGAATTTTGGCCCACTTGTCTTTGCAGAGCTGCTTTATTTCTGTCTGTTTACTGCCTGTTTAAGGTCCTGCCACAGCATCTCAATTGAGTTCAAGTCAGGACTTTTACTAAGCCACTCCAAAACTTTAATTTAGCTTTTTATTGAACCCATTCAGAGGTGGACTTACTCCCATGCTTCGGCTCATTATCTTACTGCATAATCCAGTTGCACATGAGCTTTAATTTACCACCTGAAGACTGGACACTCTCCTTTAGCAGGGGTATCCAATCCTGCTCCTGGAGGCCCACTGTCCTGCAGAGTTCAGCTCCAACCCCAATTAAACACACCTGAACCAGCTAAACAAGGGTTTACTAGACATATTGGAAACTCAAGGCAGGTGTGTTAAGCTAAACTCTGCAGAACAGTGGCCATCCAGGACTGAGTTTGGACACCCTTGTCCCTTAGGATTTTCTGGTAGAGAGCAGAATTTATGTTTCCTTTAATTACTGGAAGTTGTCCAGGCCATAAAGCAGCAACGCCTTCCCACAACAGCTCACTTCCTCCACCATACTTGGACATGCGTATATGTTCTTTTTGTGGAAGTCAGTGTTTTTGGTTTACTCCAGATGTAATGGAACTCCAGTCTTCCAAACAGTTCCATTCTCGATTTGTCAGTACACAAAACATTTTGAGGATCATCAAGATGCCTTTCGGCAAAATCGAGAAAAGACTTAATGTTCTTCTGGGTTAGCAGTCATTTTTCGCCTCGCCAGTCTTCCATGGATGGCATTTTTGGCCAGTGTCTTTTGGATAGTGCCGTCATGAACAGTGACCTTAATTGATGTAAGAGAGGCCTGCAGTTTTTTTTTCTTTTTCTGTGCTGTCCTTGGGTCTTTTGTGACTCCCTGGATCAATCACCACTGTGGTTTTGAAGGACTTTTAGAAGGTCAGACACTTCCATTTGGAGATAATGGCTCTTACTATGGTTCTTTGTCCAAGAGTCTTTGAAATAGCTTTGCAACCCTTCTCAAACTGATGTATTTCAATCATCTTCCTCTTCAAGATTTCTGGAACTTCTTTCACCTTTGGCATAATGGGTCACTGGGTAAGACCTTTTAAACCAACTTCATGCTATTGAAAAGTTCTATTTAAGTGTTGATTTAATTGAACAGGGCTCGCAGTAATCAGATTTGGTGAAGGTCAGACACTTCCATTTGGAGATAATGGCTCTTACTATGGTTCTTTGTCCAAGAGTCTTTGAAATAGCTTTGCAACCCTTCTCAAACTGATGTATTTCAATCATCTTCCTCTTCAAGATTTCTGGAACTTCTTTCACCTTTGGCATAATGGGTCACTGGGTAAGACCTTTTAAACCAACTTCATGCTATTGAAAAGTTCTATTTAAGTGTTGATTTAATTGAACAGGGCTCGCAGTAATCAGATTTGGTTGCGTCTAGTACAGCCGAACCCCATTATGAATGCAATTTCATTGATATGGGACTTAGTGAAATAATTTAGTTTGAGATATACACAAAAACTATTTACATGATGATTGCACTAAAAACAGAAATGCTTTTTCCTTTACGTTTTTCAAAAGTTTTGTGTACAGACGACAATGTTGTCAAAACAACTTCCGCGTTCACATGGATCTGCTAAAAAAAAAAAAAAAAAAAAAAAATGTATTATGCATGCCAGACCAGTAGATGGCGATCACTTTCTAAAGAAATACTATGCATCTGAGCACATAAGCATTCCTATAGATTGAACACATAATACGCATGTGCATGACATCTTCACAAATTCAAGTTTTCATAGTTTACACAGAGACGATAATGGTATAATTTTCTTTGAAACTAGTTTTGTTGTGTAAATGAACGAACAAAATGCATAAAGTTTTCCATTTTTAGTTGAAACGATCAAAACAGTTTCCATCAGAATTAAAGTGTTAGTTCACCCAAAAATTTAAATTCTGTCATTAATTACTCACCCTAGTGCTGTTCCAAACCCGTAAGACCTTCGTTCATCTTCGGAACACAATCATAATGACGTCATCACGCCAGATCTGGGTCAGTGCCGGCGCCGCCACACGCTTGCGTCTTACGGGTTTGGAACAACACTAGGGTGAGTAATTGATGACAGAATTTTCATTTTTGGGTGAACTAACCCTTTAATATGACATTATCATTATTTCCAGTAACGGAAATGCTATATACGAGTTCAATACTTTGGATGAGGATGTTTGTTATAGAATTGTTGATATTAAACAAACTAGATGTCTGGATTGTACCTAATATTTCTTCTTTGCTACACCAAACATGGGGTCCTGAGGGTCTTTGTTAGGGATGTGCTTGTTAAAAACATTACAATATAAAATAAACTTGGCAATTTTCCATTCTGCTGGGATTTCTGTCAGTTTGAGAGCACTCACAACCACTTTTTTGTTGTGAAATTGAATGGAAGGTCTTCTCTCACAGAAACGTAACTATCCAAGGGGCCATTAGAAGGTGAAAGCAGGCATCTCTGACAATACGTTACCCGTTCTGGATCTCCGGTGACTGCCACTTCTGCTCTCCATTCAGTGAACTGTGAAAAGCACTGGAGTGCATGCCATCCACCGGAGACTGGGAACGAAATTGAGCTGCCTGTTGAGTTACATTTTCATTTGCTGGAGAAGTCCACGGAAGATCTTGATAGGACAGGTGACAGTTTGTTATTGCCAGAGACTGAGCTCTCCAAGTTAGGTGAAGTGAAGTGTGAGTGGAAGGTTTAAAAAAAAAAAAAAATACTTCACTGAGGATTGTTTTAACACCCGTGATGGCTTTCAGAACTTGGAAATGAACAAACTAAAGGAAACTTACAGAAACTTGTTTTGTTTCTTTTAAACTTAATTTTCTGGTAATCTTGACACAAAGCGTGTTGTTTTCTCTTGTTCTGAAGGTAACCTAACTTTTCTACACGCCACGTCTTGTTTGCAGTCATGTCAAGATGACAAGAAAAATATAAAAAATGTTGCCTTTTTCTTGTGATGTTGAAATCACAAGAAAATTGAGACAAAAATAGTGTAAAAACTGAAAACACTGCAAAAAAAATCTTTTTACCTTATTCTCTTTGAACAATAATGGAGACAAACAACATCTGTCCCATGTGAATCACTGATTTATAACGGCTCACTTGGTTAAGTGCTTTTTAAAAATTGTGGCATTTCACAGTCAAAATACATTTCATTGGACAGAAAACAGATTCGCTTTGAAATGCTGGTCCATGTCTAATACAGCGGTTTTTGTGTTTTGCTCAGAATTATTATTTGTATCCCAGAGGCTGCTCAGTCAGGAATGACTTTAGTCAAGTGTAAATGTTTCTCCGGCAAACAAAACCGTGTCATCAGTGTCAGCTCAATGCAGAGCCACGCTGAGCAGCCGGTGTGGTGTTGGTCAAAATGTCATTGAAGTCGATTCTAGTTGCCTTTATTACAGCACAGGAGTAATTTTCTGTGAGTGATAAGAAATTGAAGCGCTCCCTTACTTTTGTTCTCATCTTTCTTTTCGAATCTACAACCTTACTGCAGAGAACAGCTACAGTATATAGTTTGTACGTAAGAATGTACAGAGAGATTTTTTTCCCAGAAGAAGCTAATTAAAGTGCTCTGAGGTTACTTTGATTTAATTTGCTTGGAATTGTTGAATACTGAGCTCTAATAGGCCTGTCAACTCACATTTGCCAATCTCAAAGATAGACACCAACATCAAAATGTATGAATTTAGTGTTCATCTACACTAAAAGTTACACTTGAATAATAAATGAATCTATTGACCACGTCAAGGTAAATGCATTGTTCAGTTACCTTCTTTCGGTGTTACACAATGTACAGTATACTAGAAAGGTAAGTAAGACAGGTAAATGCTGTTTGTTTGACAAAGCCTAGTCTAAAAGTTGAAGGACATTAATACTTAAAAGCCTTCAAGGCTGTTCGCCTTTTGTATTTTCAACACTACAAGGTCTATGCATTAAGAGAGAAAGACAGACATAGGATAGATAGATGATAGATAGATAGATAGATAGATCTACTTGTAATATTCATGAGCCAAGTTGATAGGCAGATTTTATGGTAGACTTACCTATTTGGCACCTCTTTCTTATCCTCTCTCGTTCTTTCTTTCAGTCTGTCGTTCTGACTCATCAGGGGGTGAGGCAATAATTCCACTGCGGTGCCTCCATCTGGCTCATGACTAAAACATTAAAGTCGAGGAGTTGATTTTTACTTCCACTATCTTTATGATTCCTGTGCCACAGGAGATGGAGGGTTTGATATCCAGGTGCTCAGGGCTCATCGGCTTCATTTTGTCTCATACTTCTAATACGTTTCAAATAAATGTAACTAAGAAGCGGATCATTTTATTACATGAAAGGCCTGTTTTCATTAGTCTAGAGATTTCTGCTCTCTAATATTTCAAGAATACATCACTGTATAGATTCAAATATACAGATAGCTCTTGTTTATGTAGCGGTTCAGTATATCTGTAACAAGTAATTTATATCTTCTAACAAACTCTAAAAGGAATAGTTCCCTCAAAAATCTGAAATCAGAAATTGACATAATTTACTTACCTTAAAGGTGACATACCATGAAAATCAGACTTTTCCAGGTTTTAAGTGCTATAATCAGGTCCCCGGTGCATCTACCAACCAAGGAAAAGTGAAAAAGTTTAACCCAGTAACTTTGTTTTGGTAAGCCTTTTTCTGCAAGCGTCTGAAAAAAAGGAGTGCGTCTGATTTCGCTCCCCTAGTGACGTTGCAAAGGGATCTCATTATAATATTACCACCCCT
>NW_015656164.1:18243-23371 GCF_001515625.1 Sinocyclocheilus rhinocerous
CTAGTGACGTTGCAAAGGGATCTCATTATAATATTACCGCCCCTTAATCTGCACGTTTACACCCACGGCACCACCATTTTGATTTCGCAAGTGACAACGATGTACCAGTTCTAATGCCATGGTGAAAGTTTGAGCAAACATGCTAACTGTTCTGTCTTTGGCTGCACGCGTGTGTTTCTGCTTCTACTCAAAATAGGCATTTACAAAATTATATAATAAATGATCTGTGGGGTATTTTGAGCTGAAACTTCACAGACACATTCTGGGGACACCAGAGACTTATATTACATATTGTAAAAAGGGGCATAATATGTTTCCTTTAATGTCGTCTAAAACACATCTATTTATTTAAACAAATGGTTAGAGACCTGGTGGTCGAGGTAAAAATGGTACTGGATGCTAATTGTTAACTCTGACAGCACCCATTCACTGTAGAGGATCCACTGGTGAGCAAGTGATGTAATGCAAGCCTTTTTTGCTTTAAGGAAAAGAAAAAATCAACCAAAAATTACAGAGATTTTTTTTTTTTTTTTGAGAAAATAGACTCTAGAATCAATAAAGACACTTACATTATCTTTACCTCATGGTTCAGTGCCTCCTTACGAATCAGCCATTGCTCCTGCAATAACAAACATTTACAGGAGTGGCAAATCTACAGGAAAGACTGTAAATACAACCATAACTGCATAATTAGGACTGCAAATGACTTGATGATAGAAAAACATAGTCAGATGCCACTTTTTGATTGGATGAACAGCAATAAGTTCTCTGAAGATTTGACCACATACGTGATTACCATTGCGTTAACAATGCAATCTGTCTTTTTTGAAGACATCAGCTTCCTGATGTTTGCCCTCTCAAGGCTGTTGAGTGACATGAATTATTGTGTTTACCACTGACCTTTCTCATCCTCATGATTTGTAAGTTTTGGCACCAAAACTGGCCTTTCCAGGCACTGAAGCGCCTCTCAAAACCTGTCCAGCACGTTGGATTAGGTCCCCTAATCCTGTTATCACTGCAGTCAGGCCATTGATTAAAGAAAAGTCAGGCTTTTATAGCCCTGACAAGAAAACCCCACGAGAGAAGCCAATTCTGAATTATGCCCCTTTAGATCCATTTGCAGTCTCTGCTGGGATGCATCCAGCTGAATGGAGATGCTTGGGCTTCCCAAGCGAGCCTGGAAATGCCATGCTCTTCTACGGAGGGATTAGAGCTCGTGGCAGTAGGAGGCCGATAGTATCTCAATGCTGTTCAGGCTCAAATTTGCTGGTCGAGTCAGCCAGACATCGATTGCAAAGTCAGCAGACAGTCAGGGTTGAGCGCCAGCTTTGATTGTGGCTAATCAGGCTCAATCATCTTCCCTCTGATTGGTGCAGATGATTCTGGGAATGAAGCCACCGTCAGCTTTATCTCGCCTGTTGACTGTAGTATTTTTATGAGATCTGTTTCTATCTCTGCTTAGGAGGGGTACTGTTTGGTTTTGCAATGGACTGTTGGTCACACTTTATTTTAAGGTCCAATTCTCACTATTAACAAACCATTAACTACGACTTTTGCCTCAATAAACTCCTAATTTGCTGCTTATTAATAGTTAGTAAGGTAGTTGTTAAGTTTAGGTATGTTAATATTAGACATGCTAATAAGCAACTAGTTAATAATGAGAATTGGTCCCTATACCAAGGTGTTACCGGACAGTTTTAGTCTCCTATGAACTAATTCCTATGAAGATATCGTATTGCTAATTTGATATCTGGGTCAATGATGTGAAGAAATTCATTTTGTCTTATTATATAGAAATGGCATTTTATTTTATTTATTTTTATTATTTAATTTAACAAAATTCCTTTTAACGCCGCATGATTTTGTGGGTCGCACTACATGACTTTGATCTGGTGGACAAAAGTTTTACAAATATTAATCTTCTTATTAATGTTTTAAAAACATTTGCAAGTGAAGTGTTGGGCCCACAAAATCATGTGGATTTTGTTGGTTTCGCCACATGATTTTGAGGGTTGCACCACATGACTGATTTAGTGGACAAAAGTTTTTTTTTTTTTCAAGTACTAATGTATATTAGTATTTAAAAACATTTTCCCCAGAAATTTAAAGTAATGTGGTGCAACCCCAAAAAAATAATGTGGTGAAACCAACATGCACAAAACTGGGGAAAGAAAAAAAAGGTCAATATAAGCGTATTATCAATTTGTATGTTTTGTGTGATCTGTTTTTTAATAAGATTGGCAAGTCAAGGTTAGTTCAGGTTGTAAAATGTCATGTAGTGCGACTTCCCAAAAATGTTAAGATATTCGTAAATGAATAATTCATGATGTTTGTCAAAGTACATTTTTACCTTGAAAAATGCATAAAAAAAAACAAACAATGAAAATAATGATTATGATTTGTCCACTTGCATGTAAACAAGGTAGAAGAAAACAAAATGTATTTATTTGTATTAAATGGTTATACCACATGATATTAAAAATAAACCTCACATGAAAATGGCATAAAACAAACATATATAAAGAGTCCATTTCTACAAAATGTACACATTTTAAATAAAATTTAAAGAATCTAAAGTGCAGCCATATTTACTTTTGTGTTTGCAGGAGTTTTTCACAGTTTTGCCGCACTGACCAACAGAAAGTGTTTTGGTTTGAAAGCGACTTCTATGTGAGCCTCACATAACGATACACTACAGATAACAGACTGTCAAATCTTTCTAATGTGACTTTAATGTGAGATTTTACATTTATTGTAGATCTGCATCTTCAAAGAAACTGAACCATGAGCAAAAAATGACTGCACGCAGGATTGGGAATGCTAACAAAAAGCTGTTTGATACAGATCTGTGCTACCATAAAAGGAAAAACCCTTATTGACCCAGACGTCACATCAATCGTCATTCCCTCGACATGTTTGACGTTCGTCAGCTCACAGCTGAGACTGAATGGTGACGGAGATAGTCTGGACAATGAGATTAATGCATTCTCACAGCTTTGTGGCACTCGGGAAGTCTTTGTCTTTTTAATTGGGTTCACTAGCTATGACTAGTGAAGCTGAGATATGACTCCATGCATATTACAGAAATATAACACCCACTTTACTTTCTTTTCTATTGCTGTAATTCATTATCTACCTCTATTCTTGTTCTTTGTATTTTGCCAATCACAACTTGACACAACAGGAGTTTCTTAAATTAAACTGGCTGATTCTCATTATATCCTTCCTAAGGTTTTGGGGCTTCATAAGACAAATGTTAACATATATATATATATATATACATACAATATATATATATATTTTTTATTATTTTTTTTTTTTTCAAACTACAAGATAAACTTTAGAATTTACCTTTGTGATTTTAAGCTAGTTATTGTTAAGCTAGCACACCAATTACACCCAAATAGATGGCTGAATCAACACCTTTTGTCTTAAATGTTATCACAATGTGGGTAAATGTCAGGATTGCTGAACAATAAATAATTACATGGATTTTTCAGTTTTGTTTTACTAAATATATTTATCTATATATAAGGCTGTGTCCCAATTTCTTTGCTAACTTTGCTCTTCTGGTATCCAGTATGTGACCAAAAGGTGATTTTGCATTAGAATATTAAGTTAAAATAAATCCACTTAAAAGACTGAAATACCGCTTTTGCCCAGAAGACAATTATTGTATTTTCCCGCTTACCGTAAAAAACCCTCATACGTGAAATCAATGCGGGAGGACTCAATAATAATCTATCTCTGTTTCTCCAGGCATATCACTGAGCCTCAGCACCCCAGACCTTTATTATCAAGGGATCTATGAGAGAAATTTGCACTTTGATGTAACCGAACAGATCGGTTTGCCATGAACCTGCTGCGTGAGAGTGATTTTACACCAACTCTAAAGCTGCGAGAAAATACATTTATTGTGAAGCATGATAAAAACGTCACTGATGATGATTTTGACTATGCTTTGGGATTGAGGGAAATATTGAAGAAATGGAAATTTTAAAAAAATCATAGAATACTTCCCACTTTCTTTATCTATGCTATTCTGGAAGGGACAGCACACATTCCCTTATCATGCTCCCAGGCTGAACTGCATGGCCCTGTACTGAAGGATTGGAGATGTCACTTTGACCTGAGAGGTGTCTTTTATATTTGGTTCCAGTCCTATGGCCAGCGACCCGTGGGAATTCACTGAGGCCGCTCATGAGCAGCCATGCCTGCAAGAAGAAGGTCTGGGGAAAGTAATGCCAGAGGACAACTGGCCCCATCATAAATAAATAACTGCATTCTATTTTCTTAAAGTTGCACATTAAAGTTTAAAATGTCGCCCTCAGCAAAAGAAGGAGAAACCTTTAAAGGGGTCATATGATGTGATTTCAATTTTTCCTTTCTCTTTGGAGTGTTACAAGCTGGAGGTAAACTCTCAGATGAGAGGAATGTTCTTCTTTTAGGAATGTTTGTTTTTTAAAGGATTCGACTTGGAATTTGCCAAGATCAAGGTTATTGCATTTAACTAAATCTAAAATGAAAAACCTGAATGTGAAAATAAAACTGAAATAAATAAATAAAACAGAAAATATTTCCATGGATCCAAAACTAAAACTAAATAAAATTTTTAGTTCCAGGTTTTGATATATAGTATATTTAAAAATAAAACTCCAAGCAATAGTATTTATTACATTGATTAATTATTTGCTATTTATTTAATTTCATTCTCTGTTTTCATCAGAATTTTTATTTTGCATCCCAAAATATGCATAAAATTCTACATTTTTATTTCTGACAGCAAATGATTTTACTTTTGTGAAAAGTCACATCTAAACTTGATATAAAAAATGAATGATCCTTTAAAGGCGGCCGTACACGATGCGATTTTTGCTGTCGTACGAGCTCGCAGGCGATTTTTTTCTCTCGGGAGAAAATCGCAGATGGTCGCGGCTCATACCGTGTGAGAAGAATTACGGGCCGATCGATGAACGTTACGAGCACCTCCCGTCCTCCCGATAATTTTCAAACATGTAAAAAAAAATCGGATGCTGTCGGTTTAAATTCGTGGCGTATGTGCGGTTGAACGAGACGATTTGGCGATCCATCTGAAGTTGACCAATCAGAAGATGACAAAAACCATATA
>NW_015656164.1:23617-33229 GCF_001515625.1 Sinocyclocheilus rhinocerous
AAAAAAAAACTTGGTTGGCAAGTTGGTCTCCCAGCCTGCTCAATACCCTTCTGAAACTAGCAAAACAGACCAGCTATCCACCTTATGCTGGTTTACAGTGTTTTTCCAGCAAGGGAACATTCAGTCATGTGCTGTCCAGGAAGAAACAAAGGCACGGTCTAGCAAAAGAGTGTCTGGCATCGTTCGTTCTGTTATGCTGGCAAACAGTGCAGGTCTGGAGAACAGTGGTGGTGTGAGTAAATTGTGCTTGAATTGTGATCAAGGCCGTGAAGGCCTTTGCCATCTGTATTGTGACATGCAAATGCACCTGTTCAAATAGCACCTGGACCGCCCGACTCGCCAGCTCATTGTACGCAATTACAGGGGCTTGCAGTTTCTGCAGCCGCGCTTTGATCCCCCGAAGCATGAGGCCTGCTGAGTGTCTGAGCACCTGTTAAGTGTGTGAGTCATCTATTCCTCAGCTGGGGCACCTTCTCCACGCAGCTGAGCGCCATGGAAATGAATCCGGGGCTCAAAGGAACGTCTGGACACTGGTCTTCACTGCTCTGATGTGAAATCAAAGTCAATGCTCTTATGATGTTGCAACAGATTTACGCAGCATGTAGCATTTTTGCTCAAAGTCAGACTCAACTAACAAAAAGAGCTGATTTTTTTTTTTCTGCAGTGAATGGGTGCCGTCAGAATGAGACTCCAAACACTGATAAAAATGAAAATTTGCTGAACATTTATTCATCTTCAGGTCTTCCAAGATGTAGATGAGTTTGTTTCTTCTTCTTGGGAACAGATTTGGAGAATGGATTAATGGACCAGTGGATCCTCTGCAGTGAATGGGTGCCGTCAGAATGAGAGTCCAAACAGCTGATAAAAACATAATAATATTATTAATAAAGCAGTTTCATGGATTATGCATTTGTTTCTTACAAACACAAGATTTTAACTGATAGACTGGAGTGGAGTGGATTACTTGTGGATTACTGTGATGTTTTTATCAGCTGTTTAAACTCTCATTCTGACGGCACCCATTCACTGCAGAGCATCCATTGGTGAGCAACTGATGTAATGCTACATTTCTCCAAATCTGATGAAAAAACAAACTCATCTACATCTTATATGGCCTGACGGTGAGTGAATTTTAAGCAAATGTACTTGTTTTTTACTTTTTTCATTGAAGCTCATTTACTCATCCTTATATCGTTCCTAATCGGAACTCACTTTTTTTTCTGGAGCTATCAAGTTTCAAAATGCCTAAAAAGCACCATAAAGGTAGTCTATTCAACTGAAAGTGCTTATTTTCCATGTCTTTTAACCCTTAAAAAAAACAATACAATTTAAGCTTTTTATGTGTTGAGTTACATCTTTTTGATAAATCATAGTTCCCAAAACTAGTCTGAATGATTTGTTTGCAATCTGGTTCGTGACTCACTGACTCATTGATTCAGACATTAACATCTCCCTGGATTATCAATGGATAATAAATTAAACTGCAATCTGTTTCTCACACAAAGCTATCTTATAACTTCAGAATAGATTGAATCTAGCAGAAAGCATTACTTTTATGATATCTTTATGGTGCTTTGTAAAATAATAAAAAAAATTAAATAAAAACAATTTTCTGGCTCAACATTCCTATCAAAACATAGTACATTTACTTTAGAAGCAGGATGGCATATGATATTAAATATTAAAATGTTAAACATTCTAATTAAAGGGGCATTTAGTAATTAGTTAGCATTAGAATCACTGTTCTTTACATTGTTACAGATATAACTCTCTTAAACGCTGCACTGCCATATATTGACGTGAATTAGGGTGATATCTCAGAGTATTATGCAAATTACACCGATACACTGATTCAGAGAGCGGTTTACACACTTTTTAATAGACTTACTAGCTCAACAGAAAAGAAAAAACCTGGGCGTCACTACGATTTTCTCAGTCATCAACTTCCCACCTTGTGTTTGCCGTAGCCATGTTTATTCTCGTCTCTGTCGGTCTGTCTTCTCACAAATCTCTGATTCCTCGGTTGTAAAGGTACCGATTCTCCCATTGTCTCCACTCGTAAAACATGACAATGATATTGTGTAAATTTCGCTCTTACACTAAGCAAACTACGCTACTAAGCGCATCTACAGAGGCGGCAGCCAATGAGCGCGACAATTCTCTCGGACGTTTAGTGAAACACCGCAGGTCACATCATTTCAACATGGCGAAATGTAGGTGACACGCACCATCTATTATTAAGATTTTTTTATATAATTCTTTACCAAAAAAAAACGTATAAGTACAGTCTTTGTCTCATTAAGTGTACACCATACTATGGAAGCCCATAAGAAAAATTCAAACATAATTATGACATACATTGTAAAATAAATGTTGAAATTGAGACAAAAAGTCATTAAATGACATGAACAACTGAATTTGTTAGGTCATAACTGACTTTTTATGTTATGTTATGACTCTTTAGTTAGTATGCCATTACTTGGAATGTTTGTCATAATTCTGACTTGTTATATATAATATATATATATATATTAGTGCTGTCAAAATTAGCGCGTTAACACATGCAATTAATTTTAAATATTTAACGCGTTAAGAAAAATTTACGCAATTAACGCAGTTGAATTTTTTTTTTACTTCCTGTGGGATCTAACGTGTGTTCGACGTGCACGCCACCGTCTCGAGTTCTGCCGAACCAAATCATCTCGAGTAAAGATGGATAAGAGCAAGGAAGGACTTTTAGACGGAAAGTTTTACTATAAAACGTTGCCCGATGGATCAATGGATAAAAAAAACAAGTTATCTGTGCATTTTGCAAAGCCGAATTTATTTACCACAGAAGTAATTCATCTTTGCCATATCACTTGAAAGCAAAACACTCTAGCGAAACGATGTCTACAGAGACTCGCCAATGTAAATTACAGGAGTGTCTTATGCCCGGTTCAGACTACACGATTTTTGCCCGATTTTGCCACGATTTGCTTGACGTAGGGTGTCGTGGGATGATGTGTCATCGAGGGACTACCACGACAGAACAAAGAAAGAAAAATGCTGGCGAACTATAGCGGAAGTGCTTCAGCGATGTTTACACTCTTGTTTTCGGAAGTCAGTCGCTAGATCCGCCTTCTCGATGACATCACACGCGTCGTTAAAGACGGCACGCGATGAATGGTCGGAAAGCAACGTGTAGTCTGACATGATTCTTGTCCACGACACGACAAGATTTTAGACTGTATATACATGCCGAATGGGATTCCTTAATGTGTGAAACTTTTAAATCTACTAAATAATGCACCTTTAAAATAAGAGCTGTTTGTCAGTGAGGTAAGATAAGCTTGTTTTCCCACTGAACTGTTTACTGCACAGAATAGATACGTGAAGACGGTCTGTAGTCATTAGCCTCTGAGAGATGGAAATATGCCTGAAAATAAAACATTAGATTTAATGCTGCGCCTGACAAGGGGCTCAAGCTTGTGTTCTCCAAAAATGGTCTGTCTCGTATAACCTAGAATTTATTGTGTTTGCCTGCATAATGCATCTTAGTATGTAAGTGTGGCCGCTCATATGTGAATATTGATTTAGCATTAAGGGGAAAATTGCAAATATCGTAATGGTGTGGTGATCTATTGGCTTTCAAAGTCTCAACAGAAACTCTATTGTTATGATTCTTAATTGATTGCCATAAACCTGCTTGTGAAATTATGGAAAATATAATTCGATACTAATATACAAGCTGTAATAATTATATGGGATCCAATAGCAGGATGGTGCAGTCCATCTCAGCAGTTTCTGAGGTTAAACAAATTCGATTTTTTTCTTAAATTGCATTGCAAACCATCATAATGACATGGACGAAAGAAAAATCTTTATATACTCAAGCACTTCCATTTAAAAACCATCTAGCCAAAGAATATACATGACGTGTGTAATTTCGGCGCCACCAAAGGAAAAAAGTAATAACAACTCCATTTGTTTTCTCCCAAAATGCACTTGTAATTGTTTACAAAAGCTTTCAGCAACAAAAAAAAACAAAAAAAAAAGTTTTTCGTAACACTTATAATGCTGCTGTAACTTTAAGACTCCCATATGTAAATGATCTCTGTTCTGATTGCCTAATCTTAATGTTTGGATGTATTAAAGAATGTTTACTACCTGATCTCATGACGAAAACATACCTGTGGGAACTTTTTCGCAAGACGCCAAATACGTAATAATAAGAACATATCACTGCAGTTTCCAGAAATGAACACTAGAGGCGATAAAACAGCGAGCACTTGTAATCATTTTCGTACAGCTCCATATATTTCGGAATTGGACGTAGGATGCAGAATCCTTGGGTACGAATCCCGTGAAAAACATGACTCACGATGAAAGAGTTGAAAGATGAGAGATCGAAAAACGAGCTAAAACGGCATGCTTGCGATTGCGTTTTTAATTACTCGTGGGCAAACAACGAGATCTGTAAGTGACCAGGTAACAAATGCTTTGGTTGTTTGGATAGCTAAAAACTGCCGCCCCGTTAACATAGTAGATGACGATGGACTGAGGGAAATCATTTGAACTACATCAGGAGACATCTCATACAATCTGCCCTCGAGAGGAACCATCATGTCAAAAATACACACTTTGTATGAAGATGAGAGGGCAGGGAGGATGAACATGATAGAGCAAGCGACGCAAATCGCGCTCACAGGGGACCACTGGACTTCTGTCAACAATGAGTTGAAAGATGAGAGATCGAAAAACGAGCTAAAACGGCATGCTTGCGATTGCGTTTTTACATCACATTCACTTTTGTTAATACTATCGGGTAAGTTTAGGTGTAGTGCAGATGGTACGTTATTTTAAAACGTCAGGGAGCATTCGCGATATAGCGCCACTCAATGGACATTTCAAGTTAGAACTGCGATTACCAGTGTTGGGGGTAATGCATTACAAGTAACGCGAGTTACGTAATCAGATTACTTTTTTTAAGTAACTAGTAAAGTAATGCATTACTTTTCAAAACCAACATCACATAAAACATACCATATATCCGTTCATCTGTTTAGCGCCACACAGTGGACATTTCACATCGAATATGTCACAAAACGTACATGGCGCAACGTATTTGGCGTCTTGCGAAAAAGTTCCCACAGGTACGTTTTCGTCATGAGATCAGGTTGGATGTTTAGGTATTTGAAACACTTTTAGCGTTAGCATACAGTGGCTTTTGCTAATACCGCGGGCCACACGATGACAGCAAATATGTTGCGTGTCGTTTTTAGCCGTGAGCGGAAGGACGTGCTCTCTGTCCAGCCGCGTCTTCCGCCGACTGACCCGGGTCCCATCTGCCACACCGCGCATATGTCAGCCCCACAGAGTGCGGCCATTCATCATCCGCACCGATAACACCCACCAGCACCGCGCTTCAACACCCCACAGTCCCATGATGGGTGTTTTCTGCAGATAATAAGCTGTAATATATTCAGTCATGACTGACAACTTCAAACTTCACTTCAAAGGGCCTACATATTTATTTTCAGGTGTTTCTTCATGTCCCAGGGGTTGATTATTATTAAAACAGATTTTTTTATTTTTGCTGTACTGTAGGAATGTCACATTAATTTTAATGACATCATTTATCACACCTTATTTATAGATTTTTATTATTTAACTCTTGTCCTAGACCTACATTTTCAATCTTAAAATCTAAACGGCGTATTGCTTGAAAATACAGATCAAGTTTCTATTTTTTTTTAATCAAGTTTATATATATATATATATATATACATATATACTTTTATTATTATTATTGTTTCTTTTCATTTTAATTTGCTTCGTTTTGTTTTTTTATTTTATGAATTAATTTCTATGAATATATTACTTCTAAGTATAAAAAAAACTTTATTTTGTATTATTTTTACATTATTAATTTGTTATGCATTATTATTTAATTAATATTGTTAAAACAGGACTATGATGGAGTCATATCGATCGATAGATAGATAGATAGATAGATAGATAGATAGAGTCACACGCTAGAAGAATTAATACCAGATAGAATAATTTATTTCATTCATCTACTTATATCTTTCTTTTAATTTATGGAGGACCAAACCTACAGATCCTCTCAGATGCTGAACGTAAACAAACAGCTCTGCAGTGCGGGAGTCTCTTCCTCCCACTCAGCGCGCATAAGCAGGATCAAATTCATCTGCAGCTTTAAGAAAACATCGCTTCCCAGCTCACTTCCACCATCAAAGCCCCGCTGACAGCTCAGCCTGAGCGCTACCTGACTGAACGTCCCCGGATCCTCCGTATAATAGCCTTATTCTCAGCAGGAGGTCTGAGGCGCTGCGGCTGCGGTGAAGCACTAGCGCCATCTGCAGAGGAGAAGAGCAAGGAAACCACGCCGAGAAATCTGACTTTCTCGGCAGCTCGATCATATTCACGAGCTATCAGGATGCTGGGATCCTGGCAGACGAGCCCTCGCTGCATTTCTTGAGGGCTTTGTGATCACACCGCGCATATGTCAGCCCCACAGAGTGCGGCCATTCATCATCCGCACCGATAACACCCACCAGCACCGCGCTTCAACACCCCACAGTCCCATGATGGGTGTTTTCTGCAGATAATAAGCTGTAATATATTCAGTCATGACTGACAACTTCAAACTTCACTTCAAAGGGCCTACATATTTATTTTCAGGTGTTTCTTCATGTCCCAGGGGTTGATTATTATTAAAACAGATTTTTTTATTTTTGCTGTACTGTAGGAATGTCACATTAATTTTAATGACATCATTTATCACACCTTATTTATAGATTTTTATTATTTAACTCTTGTCCTAGACCTACATTTTCAATCTTAAAATCTAAACGGCGTATTGCTTGAAAATACAGATCAAGTTTCTATTTTTTTTTAATCAAGTTTATATTTTTTAAACTTAATTCCACCCCTCATAATTGTCTTTTTATGCTGTATGAAGTTCACTTAAAATTATTGGAAAGACTTGGAAACATTTATTTATTTATTTGTTTGTTTGTTTATTAATTAAACCATTTGAAAAAGTTTGGGACAGTTTGTATACCAGATTGTAGTCATGGTAACTGTGTGAAGAACTGTGAATTCAGTGTTTTGTCAAACCGAGTAGGTTGAAGCCAAACTGCAGTCGTTCTGCTGGCAGCAGTATATTTATGTGCCCTCATGCTGGCTTCATTTCAAAGGCATGTAAAGAGATAAGACTGTGTGGCTACTGACGGAAAAATGCCTTTCTCAGCCCTTTCTCTGGTATTCTGAGCTTAGCTGAAAACATCGCTTCCCAGCTCACTTCCACCATCAAAGCCCCGCTGACAGCTCAGCCTGAGCGCTACCTGACTGAACGTCCCCGGATCCTCCGTATAATAGCCTTATTCTCAGCAGGAGGTCTGAGGCGCTGCGGCTGCGGTGAAGCACTAGCGCCATCTGCAGAGGAGAAGAGCAAGGAAACCACGCCGAGAAATCTGACTTTCTCGGCAGCTCGATCATATTCACGAGCTACCAGGATGCTGGGATCCTGGCAGACGAGCCCTCGCTGCATTTCTTGAAGGCTTTGTGATTGGTTTCTTTTTGAAAAGCACCTGAAGCTCAATTTTTTCATCTTGTTTACAGCAAAAGATGGAGAAAAGGCCTACGATACGACCGCGAGCTGACCCGGGGAAATCAGAATAGTTGATTGCAGCGTGTAAAACTAGCTTAATTTTGTGAAAGGAGATGTGAGAGACTCTTACATGTGTTACCGTCTGCCGCTATGCAGCTCAAGTCACATAGCCTAACTTGCATTTTTCAGCGTTGCACCATATTAAACATAGTTGAACATATTTAGTATTTTTGAAAATTATTTATTTAGAGTCTATTAGAGTAATTTTAATATTGGATTATTGATCTGACAGTTTTTATTAATGATTTAGTACTTAATTAACTATATTTATTATATACATAGTTAATATATTTATTATTTTGGAAAATATATTTGTTAATTTAATACTTTATTATTGATAACTTTTTATTAATCATTTCAGTTCTGAATGAACTATATGTTTTAATAGCATTCTTATCTTTCATATTACATTCAATCAATTTAGAACAGTATACTAGAAAAAATGTGTATTCACTATTCACACACATCCTGATTATTTATGTATCATATTTGAATAGAAATTGAATTTCTGTTTACAGCTATGTGAAACTAAATACGTTTGAAACATCAAACATATCAAAATAAACTTGAATACAATGATGCCACGGCTATAGAAACCATACATATTACACAGTAATGCAGTATAACAGGGCACTACATAACAGACAGGTATCTTATGTAGCGAGAATGAATGCCATTACTAAAGAAAGAAACCCAATTAACAATTGCGCAACACAGCCATCCGCAAGGAAAAACTGCTTAAACTAGAATAATTAAATTAGATTAAAGAAAAAAAGAGAAAGTAATACATCTCTTTCACAAGCCGCATGATTTAATGTATCATTGTTGTCATAGTTATGTACCAAAACGTATGGTTTTTAATAAGTATGAGTATCAAACCCACTAATTTGAGACCTGGTCCATCACTTCTACAGTATCTTAACTTCATGTCTAAATACAAAGCCTCTGACGCGTCAAACCCATCCACAGCCTCTGGCTTCTGTCTCCCGCTCAGACTCATATCAGCCCCTCGAAGAACATCTTCATTCAGCCGTCAACAGGGTCAGCCGGGTGTCCAGGCAGGATATTGCGTTCGCTCAGAGAGCGTGAAGTCTTCAAGCCTCTACTATCCATTACATTTCATGGAGGGAAGCCACCAATACTGCTGCTTCCCAGCGGCTTGGGCCCGCCGCTCCGTTCCGCTCCGCGGGGCAGAACATTGGAGCCGCAGCCGTGTCGGCCTGTGATTGGCTGGCCGAGGCTTTTACCAGCAGTGGGATGTCAACATGCATCTTGCGGGTCATTGTAGGATGAGCTGAGATTCCAGTGGAACCGAGAAAAGAAAAGCGCTGAGAAGATGCATGATGAAACCAAAACTGAGATTTCACACATAAGTTAGCATTCATGTGGATTATTTATCTCAGTTAGCAGCAGCGAACTATGAGAGATTCAGTCAACTACTGCAATTTTTTGGGATCAAACAGATTGTAATAGTGAATCAGTTCCGTTTGGGTGATTTATTTAAATTAATTGGTTAAAATAAATAAATAAATAAACAAATGTATCTATTATTGGCCAATGAGTCATCACTCAAAGTTCACAAAACTATTGTGCATCATTTTACTTGTTTTATTTTTTTTTTAAGCATATATGGGCCATTCTTCAGAGTTGGAAACGTCTTGAAAAAAAATTATTTTTCCAAAAAAATTAGTTTGTATGCAAATTGTGTAATATCCAAGGTACACATTTCTAGTAATTGCGCAGTTAATTCTCATATTGTATTTTCACAAAGTTTTGGAATATTTGTCCTCTTCCCAAATTTGTCACTACCGAAGCACAGTAATAATAATTTAATTAGAAGGGTTATATTGAACTATTAATTTAGCTTACATCTACATTGTAAATACACACACACACACATATATATATATATATATATATATATATGTGTATAT